>NC_022010.1:92781334-92781931 GCF_000317375.1 Microtus ochrogaster
CTTCAAAACAACAACAACAAAAGAAAAAAAAACTGAAGTGGACTACACCTGAGGAACATCATCTAAGAATGGCTTCTGGCACACATACACACACGCACGCACGCACACTCAGCATCCTATTCCTGGCTTCTGAGAGTTAGGAAATGGAAGCTGGTGAACTAAGAAACCTGAGAACAAGAGGGTGACCGGAAGTTGGACCCTGGGGTGGGAGGAGCAACAATCCCTACGATAAACAAACAGTGCCTCACACTACATCCCAAACAGGCTTACCTGTCTATCATCATGACTCCTATTTGCAATAAGGGATGCACCTGAACTCCTAGGAGACAGGGAGAGAACAGATCCAGGTCCAAATCTCGTGACATCTTGCTGAAAAGTGAATGTTTGAAACATTTTGTCCAAAATTAAACATCTTTATGCTGGTGACACTGGGGCATCAGACTGAGCCCTTCAGAACTCAAAGCACAGTTTATAGGCCCATATGTTCCAGGCAAAGAGGAAGGAGTTTGTTTGTTTTATATATACATATATGTGTATATATTGATTTTTATTGAACTCTTTCTTCCTCTCCGCTCCTCTTCAACCCTCTCCCAAGGT
>NC_022010.1:92782701-92789978 GCF_000317375.1 Microtus ochrogaster
GAGTTCGAGACCAGCCTGGTCTACAAGAGCTAGTTCCAGGACAGGCTCCAAAACCACAGAGAAACCCTGTCTCGAAAAACCAAAAAAAAAAAATCGCCACACTGATATCCAAAGGGGTGTACCAGCTTGCACTCCCACCAGCAATGAAGGAGATTGTTTTAACAAGAGGGGGCAGTTGTCTTTTATTGAGCAGGCAATTTTAAAGTTATAATGATAAAACCAGGTAATGGTGGGCCATATTTTTAATCCCAGAACTCAGAGGATCTCTGAGTTCAAAGACAGCTTGGTCTACAGAATACAAAGTGGGCAGAGTGAGTTTCAGGACAGCCAGGGCTGCACAGTGAAACCCTGTCTCAAAAGAAAACTAAATAAAATAAATGATAGCCCATAAAAACAGAAATTCTTGAGCTAGTAGTCTCCTTTCACATGACTGAATTGCATCCCACTTACATTCCTGGTCAAGATGTTCTCAAAGGAAGTGATTAACTCCTCATTGTGCCAAGAAAGGGCATCCCTGTTTTTATTTAAAATTTAAGCTTTTTTTTTTAAAAAAAATTTAATTATGTATATGCATGTTCATGCCCCACCCGTATGTGTGTGTGTGTCTGTGTGTGTGCCATAAGTGTAAGCATGCTCACTAAAACCAGAAAACAGAGTGAGATCCTCAGGAACTGGAATTATAAACAGCTGTGAGTGGCAACCTTTAGGGCTCCTGCAAAAGCAGGAAGTGCTCTTAACCAATTAGAGAGAGTGTGTGTGAGAACAGGCAAACACAGGCCATAGAACTCATTGGGGGTCACGGGACAACTTTAGCATCCTGTTCTTCCGTTCCACCTTGTGAAGGCAGGGTCTCTACTGCCGCTCCCATCCTGCTGTGTCTTCCAGGCTGCAGGCCAAGAGCTGCTTGGTCTTCTGTCACTATCTCTCATCTCTCTGTTAGGGATGCTCTGGTTGCAGATGTGTGCCCCTGCCTCTGACTTTCTCGCATGAGTGGATTCTGGGAAATGCTTAAGTGTCAGACTTCCAAGGCAAACACTTTTACCTGACCAGCCACCTCTCTGATCCGTTTTCTCCTTTGGTCGCCACTCAGATGTCATCACCGTTCTGATGGCTTTTTACGTCTTACCGTTTCTACAGTAATGTCATTCCTGTCCTGAGTGAGGTATCTTACTGAGACTGTACACAGCCCTTGTTAGAATCCCCAAGGAAGTGCTGGCCATGGTGGTGCACACCTTTAATCCCAACATTCGAGACAGAGGCAGGCTACACAGTGAGACCCTGTGTCAAACAAACAAGGGTCTTCAGGGAAGAAATCAGACACGTGTCTATCAAAATCCCCATGCCAACCTGGACTTAAGGAGACCACTGTGAGACACTCAGTAGCTACTCAGACAAGCAGCCTATCTTTACATAACTAGTTCTTAGACACGCACTATTTCTCCCCGTGACTTACAGCTCTCACATACGGTTTATCCCATGGCCAAGCAGAGCACCCCTTTCTACAGTATATATCTCTAGAAGACATCTCCTTGTTCCTACCTCCTGGGTCCTCTCATCACAAGCTAAGTTATACCTCTGAACAGTCCCACAAATGGCAGCATTTCTCTTCTGTCCATACCCGAAATAAGTTCTGGTTTGTTGTGTCTGCAGCCTCATGCTGGCCTTAATTTTGTTATGGTCTACTTTGCGCTGTGGACCCAGACAGGTCACGCTTGCTAGCAAATCTTCCAGCCTTGTGTATTGTACTTCTAAAGAAAAACACTTCTTCCGTCTAGGCAGTCATTCACCATCAACAGCAGTGGTAAGTCTGACTTCTTACTTCTAGGCTGTCATCCACGCCCCGTAAAGACAATGAGGAGCAGTGGTAAGTCTGAGCCAGACAATGGAACCTTAATTTTCCAACACTACCGTGACTGAATACCTCAGACTAGGGGTTGGGAACAAATGGCAAAGCATGTGGCTAGGACCTTTGCAGCCCTGGGCAGAAATGTAAAACAAAACAAACCTCACAATGAAACTAGGTGATTGAGATAGCAGACACTTGCTTTCTCCAGGTTCTGGAAGCCAAAGGTGCCAAGATCTCTGCCTCTGACTTGCTGCTGGCCATCTTCCTTCTCTGTTATTACAGTTCCTCCTCTGTATGTGATTTTATATTCAGTCCCCATCTTTTAAAGGCTGCCAGGCATTAAACTGAAGCCCGCCCTCAGACCTCACTACCGTAATTGCCTCTTTAAGGGCCCTGTGTCCAAACCCAGAAGCATCCTGAGGTTTGGGGTGACTAGAGTTTTGAAATATAGAGTGAGGAGATATGCGGGGCCACATTCAGGTCAGCAAAGACATGGTCTATGATGATCGCACTAATCTTCACCTTTATTACCAAAGACCAGGAGTCCTGTCCTCTCAGGTGGATGGTGACTCTGCTGGACAGGAATGAAGAGGCCTGCTTTCCCTGTCTTCCACCAGGTTACCATTCTGATCCTATGCAGCTAGCTTTCCCCTCCTTCCCTTGGCTATCAGACTCTGAAAATAAGTAAAAGGGCCTTTACATTTTCCCTTGAAAAATGTTATCGAATCTTAAGCTTGTATTGACCTTTGAATTTTGTATTAGTTAGCTGGGGCTGCCATAACAAAGTATCAGTAGTCTGGGTAGCTTTAAAGAGGAGAAATTAATTTTCTTACACTTTTGGGTTAGGCTAAGATCGCGGTGGAAACAGAGTCAGACAGTGGCTTGTTAAACTTCCTTATCTATGTCTCCAGTGGTCCTTTCTCTGCAGGCTTTAACCCTGCTATCTCTTTATGTTCACACCTCTTCTCTTTAAGATACGTCAGGTTGGATAAGGACCTGCCCTAATTATCTTCTTTATTAAATTTCTTCTTGCAATGAGGTGGATCAAGACAGAATGAGGCACTTGTATAAAAGTATCACAGTGATATTAATTAATTTGTGTGCACTCTTGAAAAAAATACTTTAATAAGGGTACCTATTCCGAGGCCTAACCTTCAAACATAGTCCAGTTTGAAGTAGACACTGAGTAGGTGTGGTGCCAAGTGGGGCTTCATTTGAAACAGAGTGTTTTTACTGGAAACCCAGCAAGTCACAATGACTTTGTGTTAACCTTGCCAGAGGCAGTCAGTTAGCACAGTGACTCCCAACTCAATATCCCATAGGTGGATTCTTAAGTAATATTTTAATAAGACTCCCAAATTGGCAAGTGAACTATCTTGTTTTTTTTTTAATGTGATTAAGAGCCCACTCAAATTTACCATTAATCTTTTCTCATTCATATTCCAGCATACTCTTATCTTGAATGGGAGAGAAAGGAATGGAGTTGTAGTCCGGTGTGGTAAGAATTAAACAAAACCCTGACCCCTCCCAAAAGCATGTGCTCCGTACGTGAAAGCTATGCATCCCATTTGCAGATGGCACCATGCTTGGGCAGGCTTTGTGCCAGAGAGACTGAAAGGATTAAAATAGGCTTGTCTTATAGAATGGAGAACAACACGTGCTTAAAGGAAGCCCCACCCAGGTCAGCTGCAGAGAGTCACGGGTCTCCCAAGGAATTGCTGGCATCTGGGACCATTGTAACCACTCAACCCTCTGGTGAATACTGAAGCTAAGGAGAGGCTAAACTCCAGGGTAGCCAGACCTCTGCATAAATTACAGTCAAGACTTGCTCACCATATTCTCTTTAATGACAGGTAAGTACGAGAGGCATTAATGAGTAACTGAACAGAAAAAAGTCTTTCCTACCCCCGAGGCGAATGGGAAGGTTGGAGACAGACAGGCTTTGGGCATCCGGGAGCATAACATATATGTAAACACCATCCTGGATGACGACAAAACAAACATATAAACAAAGTATCAGATTCATAGTCATTAGGTACACAATTTTGTCCCCGAGCAAACAGATAACTCTACCCGTCAATCAGTATTTCCTGTCCCATGTGTGATTAATTCCAGATAAAGTAAATGTAGCTATGGAAATTGAAAATGTTCACTATTGAAATATCAATTGTAGCTTTTTACAGTTAACACTATGGGTAGGATTAAAAACAGAGAAAGAAAGGGGGTAGATTTGGGTGGGAGGGGAAGTGGAAAGAATTTGAGAGGATTGGGAGAGGAGAAATGAATGAAAATTAATTGTATAAAAATCTATTTTCAATGAAAAAAGGAAAAGTCTAAATTAAAAACAAAACTCATAGTCACTCCTCTTAAAGATCATGTGTTCATATGAGAAAAATATGTGGGAAGAGAAATAAAAAGAGGCTATAAAAGCGCGTTAGTAATAATCATGCGGTGTAAAGTATCTGTGTCTCTGCATGTGTTTAGTGAGAAGGAAACCAGAGCTCCAAGTCTGGGGCCTGGGAAGGGCAAAGTAGGAATGCCAGAAGGAGAGATCAGCTGAATACATCAGGAGGGTTCAAGTAGCCAGGGATGCAGGGGAGGTGGCTGAAGGGAGGAGACCAGTGTTAGAAGGTGGGGAGAAGCTGGAGGAGTAGAGGGAAGGGAACTGTAATCAGGTTATATAGTACAAGGAAAGAATCTATTTTCTAAAAAGGAAAACAAGAAGAGAAAATGATAAATAGAATCTCCAAGGAAGGTGACCATAGATTAACTATAGGCATTGTCTGATGATGTCCATCATAATGAGGATTCCCAGGACTGAGTGACAGCTCTTCAGAAGATGCCAACAACATGGTACCACAGATCAGCAGGTATGTGTCATTTTACTTAGAAGAACCTGGTTCGACATTTGAAGAATTAATTAGGATTCTGGAAATGACCATAAATATCTCTGTGTACCAGAGCATTAAAGAGTCACAGAGTCAATAATATATGTGTGTGTGTGTATGTGTGTGTATGTATAAATATGTATATACATACATACATACATACATACATACATATATATATATATCTTCTCCTGCACATATATATGAATTTGTTATTGTGCCCTTAAAATGATGCAGTACAAGAAATCCCACAGCCAGTCTTCTAGAGAATGGAGAGTCTGCCGAGCTAGTGTACAATCCTGAGTCTGCTGGCTTGAGAATGGGGGTGGTCACTGCTTAAGTCCTAGAGTCTGAAGGCTGAAGAAACTGAAGAAAGTGGAGCTTCAATCCCCAGGGACAGGAGACAGTGAGTGCTCCAGCTCAAGAAGAGCACAAGTGTGCTCTACCTGTAGTGTGCTCTTCCTGTGCCTCTCGTCTATATCCACCTCAGTGGTTTAAACACGTCCACCCACATTGCTGAGGAAGGGCTTCCTTTACCTGACCTACTGATAAGTACCAATGTGAATTCCTTCCAGAAACACTCTTCCAGATGCTCCCAGAAATAATGTTTTACTCTGGGCGTCTCCCTATGCAGTCAGGTAAACATGTTAAATTAACTATCATACCTTGTAAAAGGATGTAAGAGTAAACTCACTTACATCCCCACATCAAGCTTTTTTTTCTAATTAGAGAAATTTTGTTAAATTTATGTTTTCCTATAAGTGTATGCTGTGTGTTGAACATATTCTTCCCAGACTCCTCAACCATTCCAGTTCTTCTGCTGGAATGAGTCCTATTTGTCTCCTAGAAAATCTTTTACTAATACTTCCCTATCATATATACATACATGATGTAAATAACGTTTTCCAACACAATTTCCAAACTGCGTACAATGGAACTCAAGAATGTTCATAGGTATTCAATGCATATCTGGAGGGTTCTGTAACCAAATATTTGAGAAATAATTAAATGAAATTAAACTGACATCTTGATTTTAGGATGTTCACAGCCCTTTAAAGTGCTAAGTGACACTTTAAAGATGGTAGCTGTATTTCTAAACTCCTCTTGGCTCGTGGTTTTTGCTATTGTTTGCTATATCAGGCTCTGTAATTAGGTATCTGCAGTCTAGAGACATTCTCATTAGACTCTTGGTTTTATTTCTTGCAGAAATGGACATTTATAGGTATAGTTCTAAACAAATTGATTCTCTCAGCTGAAAGGGATTTCAATGCATGACCCTGATGATGACTTAATGAAAGAGCAATTGTAGAAATATTAGGCAGACAGACATTTTAAAGTAGGGCATACCATGCCATAAAAAGCATTTCAGAAGTTTCAAGTCAGAGTGGAAATGTGTGTTCTGTAGATGATATTGGTTTGGAATCTTTGAATATTTATTATATAAGTGTTCAAGTATATAGCTGGATTCTTAATTTTGTGGGAAAAAATGGGACAGAATCTAAACCTCATTTGTGACTGCTTCTCTTAAAATTTCCACCTGAGAAAAGGAGAAAGTATTGCTGAGTTTATAAAGAAAAGCCTCAGTATAAGATTTGAATTCACAGTGTTGCCTCTAATTACCCGAGGGTAGACTTTCCAGGAGTGGCCAGGACCCTCAGGAAGACACAGAAGTCTGTGTCAAAAAAGGAACCCCGTGTTGCCATAGTTTTTCCCTGTTAGTCGTTACTGAAATCTTCATTTACTGCTAATCATGTTGAAGAGCTCTGTCAGCTCTCACTGCTGTGGCAAAGCGGGAAGGGGGAGGGAAGCAGGGAGGGAGGGAGAGAGAAGTAGGCAATGATTGAGGGAGTCAAGCCTGAGAAAGCAATACCATCATGTCTATTCTCCAATTGTCCAGAAAAAAAAAATGGTTTTGTTATCTAAACTGGAAAGCCAAAGGTGCCAATGCCCACCTTGTTCCGTGGGGTCCATGGCAAAGATACTGGCAGCAACCCCATTTCTTCTCTCAGAGAAAGGGACAACCATGTCGAAGTAATAGGAAAAAGGGATAGCTCAAACCCTGGCTTTCAGATCTTAGTAGAGTTCTACTATTTATCTTCACTCAAATTTTGGGAAATATCAATATAATACTTATTTTTTCCTTTACAAGAAAACATAACACAGATTTGCTTTAATTCAATACACCACTTTGTTCTCCAGTACACGAGAGCAGTGGAATTTTTATTTTATCTGATTTTACCAGCACTCGTCAGTGTTTTCCAGCCAAATCGTTAAATAACTTCCAAAGCTATATACAAGACATGCCTAGAAAAGGGCCAAGTAATGTATATGGAACCATGCTGTTGTAACTCACCTTTCATGTAGTTTCTCTGATCTTGGTGACTCAACACATAGGAAATAACACATAGCCTGGCAGTGGCTCAGGAGGCAGAGGCAGGTGGATCTCTGTGAGTTCAAGGCCAGCCCGGTCTGCAAGAGCTAGTTCCAGGAAAGCTAGGGCTGTTACACAGAGAAACCCTGTCTCAAAAAAAAAAAAAAAAAAA
>NC_022010.1:92790163-92820200 GCF_000317375.1 Microtus ochrogaster
AAAAAAAAACAAAAAAAAAAAAACCAATAAAAGGAAATAACACATGATGTTAAAACAGCAAAAAGGCAAGCACAGAAAAGTGTCTTCACCCATAGGCTTATTGCTGTTTGGACGCAGTCCTCAGAGACACTCATTCAGTGTAAAAGTTACTCTCCCACGAACCAAAGCTCTGCACAGTAAAGCGCTTTCCAGCTCCTTTGGGATTGGGGAGCAGTTGCTATCAGGCATCACAAAAATGGTCTCTGGATAAATAAGGTTCATCCTGAGTTTTCAAGCCCAGGGCTCTCTTATCTTTTACACATTTGAAGAGAAGAAGCTGGGCACCTTGCCCAAGTGACTTTGTCCTCCTTTCTGAACTCCTGCGAAAAGGATGTGTTTGATATAATATGATTCTCCTTCAACATGAAGTTTCAGAACACCTCCTCGTCCATCTCCTCCTTATTCTGCACCTAAATCTTTAAAACAGCTATGAAATGCTTATATGCACACAAGCGTGCGTGTGCACACGCAAGCGCGCACACACACATCTTTTTCTTTCCTGTGAGTTGAAAAGTACCTAGAATTAGAAAGTTTAAAACTGGAGAGACTGGACTGTCATAGTGGCTGACGCTTTAATGGGATGAGGACTTAGCCACTTAATGTAGACTCAGGAATGACTTATCTAAAACTGGCTATTGGCAAAAGTTGACCCTAGTTTTTCTGACTTTCAAACCTTATCTGTTCTTCCACAATGAAAATGTCACTACACTTAAGTCACGAAAACAGTAGTATTACAGAACTGGTCACACTTCGTGCAATGGGGACATTTTTTCCCTATGCAAAATCAAGTTGCCATTCTGGGATTTGGGAGTTGGGGCTTGCCTCGCTCATCATCAGCAGGAGCTTCCCACAAGGTGGGTAGGTGTGTGCCTCTGCAGTGTGCTCCAAGCCATTGTCCAGCTGCTAATTCCTTATCTTATTGTCTCCCATGGAGTCAGCTCCCACAGGTTACCTTCTCTTCATTTCTGTTCTTAGCTTCAAAGCTGCATTTCCAAGTAACATCAGATGCAAACCAATGTAGGGTTAAGCCAGCCCCTTTAGGAGGCGGATTTGCCTCGGGCGAATGCATACCGATAAATGGTCGCACTGGAGGCGGCTCCGCCCTTTTCTTTCCTACCTCCTGGGCTACGCGGGAACCTAGGTTCTGTAAGTTTATCATTAAAGTTGTAAATATTCCTTTATATCTGCTTTGCACATATTTATGCCGATACAAACCAACTTTGTGTCCATTGTAGGACGGACAATCCTTCGCCAGCGTTAAGACAGTTGTCCAGTATTCTTAAGACTTGGCTTGGCTCCTCTCCCATCCCGTCCCATTCCCTCCCCTCCTTTATTTTATTTTTCTGCATCATGCCTTATAGAATGTAGCTTCTAAGTTCCTCCTGATAGTATACTTTGGATATACTAATTCATTTCTGAAAATGCCCTTCTCCCATGTATCCACTCACTTGAGATCTAATTCATGACAACTAAGATGAAAAACATTATAAAATTGTAAGCATGCAAATAAGAAAACATAGCGTGGTGTAGAACAACTCATAATGTAGACAGATGAGCAGAGTGATGGAAAGGAGAAAACGAATTTGGGGGATCGGAAGCTGACTCTCATCCTTAGGGTGAACATTTCAACAGACAACTATGAAAATGAGGGAGGAGGGAAAGTGTATTAGGGAATAGAGAATAGCTCCTGAGGGAGGAAGGAGTCTGACATCATCTGAGGCTCCAGGGGAAGGAAATGGGAAAGAGAGGTAAGAGGTGAGGTGAAAGAGGTTGCTGTGGGACTAATTGTCTTCCACTCGAAACTGCATAAGCCAACGACCTTCACTCCAGGTTATTGAAATGTGACTGTGTTTCAAAATGCGGTTTTTAAAATGTTGTCGAAGTTAAGATCGTTCAGTTTCTAATCTAACATGGCTGGCATCCTCATGAGAACTTGAAGTTACGGCATAAACAAACTTGCTCGAAAAGAAGACTATATGAAGACGTGGCAGGATGCAACCACCTCAAGGATGGAAGTCACAGAAGAACCAATAACTGATGCCTTTGTCCTGGACTTCCAGCCTTCAGTACGGTAGAAAATATTTCTGTTGTTTTAGTCATCCCACCTCCAGTATTTTGTTTTGACAGCCTTAGGAAATTAAAGGCTAGATAATATAAGTCCTTGGAAGTCATTTTAAGTACATTGAGCAGAATGACAGCAAATAGAATTGTTTTTCAGACAATGGATATGATTTAGTTGACATTTTAAAGGAATGGATCTAGTTTCTGTATGACAGCAGCCCATAGGCAGCGGGAGAGAAGTTGAGAGGCCAGCAAGAGGCTATTGCAGAAATTTACCTAACAGTAAGAGGTGGTAAGAAGAGAGAAGTGCTAAAATATACTTTCAGATTAGAGCCCAGAATATTGTATGATTACTTACTTAGAATTGTTATATGAGAGGGAAGAGCCAAAAAGCCAAGGGCATCCCACCGCTTTAGTCATGGCAACTGGAGGAAATGAACTATCACTCACCAAGATGGGGAAAACCGTAAGAATGTTGATGACAAAGAGTTTAGTTTGGGCTTGCTAGCTTATGATGCTTTCTCATCTTTGAGTTTAAGATCCCTACTGTGTAAATGTTGGACATATAGGCATGATCAGGGCAAAGGTAGAGACACTACTGAGAGAGATGGTTTAATAAGCAGTAGGGATAAAAGGGCAGATGGGATTGAACTCTAGAACTTGGACTTAGTTCTAGCACTTAAGTTGTTACAATAAGTAGAAATGAACAAAAGAAGGCAAAGAATAATGAGTCACAATTGGGAAAAAGGAAATGATAGAATAATTTCCAAGACATGGTTTATGAGGGAGGAAAGATTGCCAGGCTAAATGTTGCAGGTACATCAAATAATACAGGACTCTGTTAGAATAAGCTATAGAGATGTCCCAATGGCATTGGTCATAACAGGTTTAGGGAATGGCATGCACCAAAGTGCAGTTAGAGTGAGTTCAGAATGGAATGGGGGAAAAGAACTTGGACCATCAATTGTAGAAACACTGTTTTGAAGAATTTGCTTTCAATAAGGCTAAGAAGTTATATGCTGCCTAGAGGGAAAAAAGAAAGGATTTTCTTTCTTTCTTTCTTTCTTTCTTTCTTTCTTTCTTTCTTTCTTTCTTTCTTTCTTTCTTTCTTCCTTTTTTCCTTCATTCATTTTGTCCTTCATCTCTTTTTTTTTTTCTGAAAAAGGATTTCTCTATGTAAGCCCTGGCTGTCCTGGAACTCTGTAGACCAGGCTGCCCTCTAAGTCACAGAGATTCACCTGCCTCTGCCTCTTGAATTCAGGGATTGAAAGTTTGCCACCTTCAACACCTGACCAAAAGGGTTATATTTTTAAATAACAAATATTACTATATAAAAATATGCAGGGGGGATGAGAAGTTTCCACTAAATGGCACTTACAGACAATACTGATTTTACTTACACACATGTGTGTGTTCCTGAACACACATGAGCACACATATACATGTCTTCCTACACACATATGCACATGCACACACATGGAGTCAACAAATAAGTGGGAAGCAGGGAATTTTGCTTTTGATGGACCAGGAGTACCACAAGGTACAAAGAAGGGGATTCAGCACTTGTTGAAGAATGGAAGATGGGTTCAGTTGAGTCTTCAAGACTGATAAGTGATGAGTAATAATGTAGAAATTAAGATTTTTTTTTCTGACTGAGAAATGTAAGTTAGGAATTGTTTAGCTTCTCTAAATCCATCTTAGGCAACAGAAATACAGTACAAAACACACAGATAATTTTCAACTTTGTAAACATTTTACTTTATGTGTATAAAAGTTTTTCCATGTACAATGTACCATGTACATTTTTGGTACCCAGGAAGGAAAGAAGAAGGCATTGGATTCCCTAGAACTAGAATTATATATTATTTAAGCTACCATGTGGGTGCTGGGAATTGAACCTGGGTCCTCTAGAGGAGAAGCTACTGCTCTTCACCTGAAAATCATCTCATCAGTACCCCAACTTTTTGATAACATGGACTAAAGAAGAAAAGAGGTAAGCAAACAAGTTAATAACAACATATCTTATGTTATATATACAGAACATTATTTCAGCATGTAGTCATTATAAAAAGATACTTACTGGGCATCTTTCTAAATATGCTTAGTCTTCCAAGTTTGAAGCTGAAAGTGATGACACACACCTTTAATCCCAGCACTCAGGAGGCAGAGGCAGTCAGATCTCTGTGAATCTGAAGCCAACCTGGCCTACAGAGTGAGTTCCAGAACAGCAAAGGCTACACTAAGAAACCCTGCCTAAACAAACAAACAAACAAACAAACAAACAAAACAACAAAAGGGTAGAAAAGAAGCTGTAAATTGTGTGATTTCTATGAAGGTTTCCCTTTGGAACCCAAACATCCTGTAGTATAGTCAATCTTTAATCAGCTAGGTATGATTATATATAATTATCTTCTTATCGTACCCTATCTAGCTTATTCAAAGGAATATCACGAGAGTCTTAGTCACACACTCTGCTAAAGTCTAAAACTGCTGTGTCAGCCACATTTATCGAATAGAGGTTAATCTGGCATGTATTTCTTTGGTGAATCTGCCAGCTTCAGCTTCTAAAGGTTTTTATTTTTTTAGTGTGTGTGTTTTATGCTGATGGTTTAATAATAAAGTCTATACGCCTGTGGTTATTTCTGAGGAAGTGATCTTTTTTTATTGTTGCTGATATTTGAAATAGTTAATTTTGGAGGACAAGGAAAGCTGGGGAAGAGAAAATATTGCTTGCCATTTAAGAGTAGCAAAGCTGTGTGTGAACATTAGACCTAAAACTAGGACTTAGAAGATTGTAAGCAAGAAAGATCTTGCATTTCACAGAGGATACCATGACAAGAAATTAGGCAATCTACTATTAGAATGACTTCAAATTAAATTGCTGAAGGGGATTGTGTGGAGGATAAATGTCTCCATAAAAACACATTAAAGACTGTGCTGGAAAAGGTATGACAGAGGAAAGAAACAGAAGAGAGACCTCAGCTCTCTGCATAGGGGGAAAAAAAAGCTCAGTTCTGAAATGATGGACGCTCTGTGCACTCCTCCAGTGTCTATGTGCCCATCCTCAAAAGTGGGCTCAAAACAATCTGATATTTTTAATAGCACAGGAAAGTAGATATGCCTTCAGAGGGCAGATACGTATTGGAAGCATAGAGCTGATAATAGGAAACAAAAACCTAAAGTCTTTGTCTTTTACAAAAGAAGCTGACCTGTGTGCCACTACTTGCTTGGTTGGAATAAGATTTAAAAGGTATTTCTTTTAACAGACAGCTTGAATAGCCCCAGAGCCCATGGGTCACCCTCCAGACTATTCAAGAAACTGGTTTTGCAGGCTTCTCACATCCCTGTTCTCTGTTGGAGAGTACCACACTAAATTGACTGGTTTGTCTCTATGACATACCACACTCTCTTTGTCCTCTCTTTTACCGGTCTTTGTGCATTCCTTTCTAGTTCACTAGTCTTTGAGGGCATAAATTGTGAACAGAGTATAGACACTAAGAACCAGACCCATAAGCATTACTTACCTGCATCTATCAAGTCCCCATGTGGTGACACTTTTCTGACTTTTCCCTCTTCTATAACATGAGAATGACATAGTCTGCTTCAAGGAGCTTAGTGATGACATCTGCTAAGTGTATGGCACCTAATGACAGCCAATAAAGGCTACCCCAGCACTGGAATTATGGATGTGACTTGGAAAAGGATGTTTCATCTGGTTTAGATGTTTGTGACATACTACAATGATGAAGAAATCAGAGTGAGATAATTTAAAATGAGATGCATCTATATGAGCTTAGAAATGAGCAAATGAGAAACGAGAGCCCAAAGTGATAACAGCATCAATACATCATCAGAATTAGGAGGATGCTGATGGGCAGCCTTTATTCTGGGGTGTTTTACAGCCTATCCCCTCCCATCTCTCTGTGTTTTCCCCTGACATTTCTCTCACACAGTAACATCTTGATTGGGATATAATTCACATGCTGAACAGTTGACTCATTTGAAGTATGCAGTTCAGTGTTGGTCAGTGTAATCACAGACATGTGACTCATTAACACTGTCGTATTGAAAGAAATTTCATCACTAACGGCTTTCTCTCTTCCCTCCCCCGAGTCCTAAGGAACTACTAATCTACTCTATCTCTGTGCATGTCACTTTCTGGACATTTTCCACACATGGAGTTATTCTACACACTTGGAATTGGAAATGTGTGGTCTTTTGAGATGGTTTCTGGCACTCAGTGTGTTTTTAGGGTTATCCATGTTGTAGCATGTCATTCATTTATTATGCCAAAATATAACTTCACTATATAGCATAACCCATTCTACTTGTGCATTCTTTACCTTACAGGTATTTGGTTGCTTCTATCTTAGTTTATCTTCTTATAAACAATGCTGCTATAAGTATTTTCACACAAGCTTTTGGGCAGACTTTTAAATCTCTCTATGTGTGTTTCTGTCTCTGTCTGTCTGACTGTCTCACTATGTTTTTCTCACATACACACACCTCTGGGAGTAGAATAGCAAGCTTTCAGCCCTTTCTTGATTTTACTATCACTGGGAAGAACAAGCATTAGTACCTCTAGTCTGTTTCCCTTATACAATCTCGAGGTTATTCACTGTTACAAGAAACTGAGAACTTGCAGCATCGTGGATGCTATTCCAGGCACTGACTAGTGTTGGGAGCATGGTAGGTCCCATCTTCTGGGTCTAACTGGAGCCTGATGGCACCATAACTGCTTTCTTTTTGCAGCAAATATAATTACAGGCCACCTGGTAGGCGAATATGGCATTGGCGAAATATTCTCAACCCATGCTGGGATCTCTACATATATTTCTAGCTTAGGAATAAGTCATGAGCAGAGTTAAAAAAAAAGACAGGGATGGAGCCAGGAGACTTTCTTGTTAAGGAAAAAGTGCAAGTAGAGGCATGGCCATAGTGTAGTTCAAATAGTTTAGAGTTGCTGGGTCACGAAACTAGAAAAGGAAGGGGACATTTATCTGTCTAATATACAGCCCATCACTGAGGAATAATGATTAAGAGAAGAAAAATTATTCCCTGATTTATAATTGTCCATTAGATAGCTGTGTGGTGTCAGATCATCCATTCACCTCTGTGTGCCCCATTTATCATCAGCTGTTGAATGGGAATTACACACAGACAGCTCCTTTCCAATGGGCTGCATGAAGTGCTTAAAATTGAATCCAGAGAATATAGCCAAGTCCTGAGCAAATCAAACTACATATGATGATAGAAATACAGAGTCCACATAAAGACTGAAGTGAAGAATTTATTTCTCTTAGGAAGAAAGAAAGAAAGCTTTCAAACTAGCTCTAAACTTGGCTTGGCAATATCAACCCAGTCATGCCTCAGCCTGGAGAAGAATATTTCCAAACCCCAAGTTCAAGTCTGCACTTATCCTTCCTCAACTCCACCCTCCATGATTCACAAAAAAAGGGCGCACCTTTTGTCTGACCCCAGCTCCTCCCGGATGGGTGTTTGGAAATTTTCCCTGTGCTCTGGAAACAGTGATCATTCACAGCACTCTAAAACTATGTGGCTACACAAAAGTATGCATTTCATCACCCATAGTATGATACTGGGTGCCCATGAGCATCTGGCAATGCTCAGGTCTTTAGTATGACAGAAGGCGCCCCATGATGGATATTGTCACCTTTTCTTTGTAGATGTGGCTACCATTTTATGATCCTAGTGTGGTCCTTATAGAAAGGCAACCCCTTCTCTTTGATTTTCATTTATTGCCTGTAGCCCATAGAAGCTGTAACTAAGCAAGTAGGGACATGATACTCTAAGCACCAAAATCCTTAATGAGCTGTTTTGTTTGGGTTTGTTTTCTTTCGTTGTGCTACTTGAGACGATACTCAGAGACTGATTCACGATTGGCAAGTTCTCCACTACAAGTTGGATCCCAAATGTATGGCAAGCCTTTGAGTTGGGCGTATTCCATCCTTGGGGGCCTTCCACTTACTCTGCCTACAAGTGACACATAAATAAGGAGGGGAGGATGCCTATGCCCCTGTCCCTAAGTGACAAGTGTACATGCATGAGATGAAGAGGCAGTTTTTGTGATTCTTCCATCAGCTAGCAGAATTGTCTTGCATGTTTAACAGTCATCTTCATGAAAGAACAAATATTTTCTAAAAGAATCTGTGGTGGACTCTGTAAGACACTAACCATAAAATAAAAATGGAGAACAGGTTTAATTTACTAACTGAAAACCTAGATCCTCAATTAACGCAAGAGGCATACATCCTCTGTCACAGTACTCCTAGAGGCCATTGCTGAAGCTGGCTCACGGTCATGAATGAAGAGACCTAGCCCAGTGCTGGTCAGTCTCTGCTGCTGATGTAGATACTATAGTGTTGACTAAGTTTTCTGTCCTGCCCAGTTCCTGCAGTGGCTAAGTCCCAAAGAAATCACAGAGAGGTCTACATTAATTATAAACTGATTGGCCCAGTATCTCAGGTTCTTCTTATTAACTAATTCTTATAACTTAGATTAGCCGTATTTCTTGTCTATGTTAGCCATATGGCGTGGCACCTTTTTCAGCGAGGCAGTCACATCTTGCTTCCTCTGTGGCTGGGTCACAACTGCAGACTGAGCTTCCTTCCCTCTTTCCAGCATTCTCATCGCCCTACCTCTCCTTCCTGCCTAGCTACTGGTCAATCAGCATTTTATTAAAAAATAATCCGAGTGACAGGATAAAAGACCATTGTCCCACAGCACTATAGAAATTGCTTGAGTGATCATATATATCTGTTGTGATAAAAAAATTGCAAAATCCATTGAAACATGCAGAGTGGCTGTCTCCTAGGATACAGTATCCAGAACTAAACTTACAGGATGAGAGTACATTTGGAATTTAAGTTTTTATTACAAGGACTTGTTAGGCACTCTGTTTTCATCTTCATGATGCCTTGTTTGTCAGTTTTGGGTTATTAAATTAATATATTTATGTAGCTAAATATATATATATATATTCATTCTAAGACAGTATATTATTTATTTGTCTTATTGCTGCTATTAAATAACCTAACAAACACTCCTTAAGGAAGGAATTTCTTATTTCTGTTCATGTTCACAGAGAATATAGACCATTGGGGAGCAAGGGATGGTGTCAGAAGCAGAAGGTAGCTGGCCATACTGCATCCAATCAGGAAGCCGAATGCTGAATGCTCAACTCACTTTTTCCTTCTTTATTCAGTTGGGAACCCCCCTACCTATGGTTAGTACCCTTTATGTTAGGGTGGATCTGCCTGCCTCATTAGTCTTATTGGATAATCTCTTGCAGACATTCCCAGAAATTTGTTTCTATGGTGATTCTAAATCCTGTCTATTGACGAAACTAAGAGAAATCATCACACACACTGAAACCAGATCATTAATCCATGTAAACTCATACTTTTCTTTTGGTAAACTAAACATAGTAGGCATGTCACTCACCTCCCAGGTGCTCGGTCAATAGTTTGGCTTTCAGCAAATCCCTGGTTATGCCATTCTGTTCTCCATAGATAAGGTCACTTCACATATCTCCTTCCACCATGGCTAGCACATACCAAGTTGACTGCCTGCTGAAAACCCTTTCCTCAACTTTAGATAAGTTTTGTGGTATCATTTTCCCCAAAACCTTCCATGGAAGCAGAAGCCACATCTTTGTTCCTCTTCTTTCCTAGTCCTCTGCTGCCTCTCTAGAAGGGAAATACTCTCTCAATAAATAAATGACTAAAGAAAAAAAAAACACTGGATTAAATGGTACATACCTATTGTGCCAGTATTCAGGAGACTCAGGCAGGAGAAGCCTGATCAATTTGAATCCAACCTTGGCAATGTATCGAGACCCATTGTGATGGGAAGAAAAGAAGAGGAAGAGAAGCAGGAGGAAGAAGAAGTTAGAAGAAGAAGTAGAAGAAGGAGCAGTAGGAGAAGAATCCCTTTGTTATGCTCAGCATGCAGAATGTTCCAGCTAAGAATATATGCAGAAAATACCATGTGTTTCTGTCTTAGACCCTTCTTTGATTCTATAACAAAATGGCTGAGAATGAGTAATCTATAGAGAACAGAAATTTACTAACCTGATTCTGGAGGTCATGAAATCTGAGAGTATGGAACTGGCATCATGCTTCATAATCCCATGGCAGAGGACAGAGGGGCAAGAGCAAAAGAGGTCACACGATCCCTTTGGGTATCAACCCATTCTTAGACAAATGCTAACACCCCCAGTCACTTCTTACCAAATTATACTCAATGGCAATTAAACTAGGAGGCTAATTTTGGATAAAACATTTAAAACACAGCAGTCTCAAGGATAAATACTGAAAAAAAAATAAATTCAACTTATATAAACCATTCTCAGAGAAGATATTCATTTATAAAATAGCAAATGTTGTGTAGTTTAAATGCATGAAGATATGCATAGATTTGAAAATGTTGACAGAAGTGATAAATCATGAAAAAAATGGATACAATTATCACCATTCAAGTAAAGGAGCATGGGAAGGCAGAGGTGAGCCAGAGATGTCAGCTGCCACAGATAAATGTGTACGTCCATGAACTCACATTAAATCGGGATGACCTTGTCAGCTACATCCTGCTTGACATTTACTGAAAGCTAAGTGATAAAAGGATTGATGAATACATTAGCGTTAGGAATCATGCAAAAGCTGAATCTTTAGCACATTTTATTAAGTGAGAACTAGAATCTGTTGGCTCAGAGAGGACAAAGATTTCAAATGTTTAAAACTGAAAAGGGAAATTAAACCACCCATTTTTTTTTTCCATAAACAATCAAAGGGTGAAAGGCACATTTCCTGGGTCAGGTCGTGCTTATGGAGCAGAAGGGCCAGAAATTATGTAAGCCCAGAGAGGCACAGAGCTGAAGGCTGAACACAAAATGAAAATGCCTAGGGCTGAGCTACACACTGGACAAGTTCTGTTCTGATTTTTCAAAAGGGAAAAACTAGACATTTGAGATGGAGCTTCATTCATTTATTGATTCAACCAGTACTTAGAGAGTACTTCTTATGTGCTGAGTCTGAGCTCTGTTGCTGTAGTGACAGACGTGGAATGATAGAAGCAGATCACAAAACAATTCAATTGCATTGTATTGCTTCTGGCTGTATTTCTGGGCACTTCTATGATGTGAGATTCCCCTCTGTATGTTGTAATTACCATTAATGAATAAAGAAATTGCTTTGGACCTATAGCAGGGCAGAACTTAGCTAGGCAGGGAAAACTAAACTGAATTCTAGGAGGAAAAAGGTGGAGTCAGAAAGAAGCCATGTAGCTGACACTGCCCCCTCCCAGAGACAGACATGTCAGAACCTTGCCGGTAGGCCACGAGCCTCATGGTAAAATATAAATTAATGGAAATGGGTTAAATTAAATTGAAAAGCTAGCCAATAAGAAGTTAGAGCTAATAGGCCAAGCAGTGATTTAATTAATACAGTTTCTGTGTGGTTATTTTGGAGTCTCGGTGGCTGGGGATGTGAACAAGCTAACAAGTGGCCTTCAAATAACACTTCTAGGTTTATTTGGTATTTTTACACTTACACATTTTCTTGTTTGTTTTTTGAGTTTGCTTCTTGAAGACAGGGTCTTGTCACACAGCTGTGGATGTCAGGAAGCTTGCTATGTAGAGCAGACTAGCCTTGGATTTGCAATAATCTTCTTGCTCTGCCTCAGCTTCTGGGATGACATGTGTGTGCTTCCATGCTCAGCTTTGTGGTTTAGTAGGAATTCCAGGCATCTTAGAATGGCTGACTGTCTTTTCTTCTGTCTTCAAACTTCTCAGTTCATATTCCAGAGTTGTTACTAGGAAAAAAAAAATGGACCACTCCTCTTTTCAGAAACAAACAAAACTGAACCTACCAATGTGTCATTAGCCTAAATTAAATACACAGTATCTTAATTATTCTCTCTAAAAAAAAGAAAATGCTGCTTATAACGATGGTTGCTGAAGGTGTAAGATAAGCTATTATTCTCCAGCACAAGCCTTCTGAGTGTGTGTGATTAGACCACCGTGTGTCTCACATTAGAGTTTGCTGTCATGATGTATTTCTTCCTGTCATTCGCCAGCCCACTGGTATGTTGGTAACCATAGTGACTAATCATTGTGAGTATCTTTTTATTACATCTGTCTTGTCACAACTTTGAGAGTTTTATTTTAGTAAATTAAATATGTTATTAGTGCTTGTAGTTTTGTTGAGCACAACAGCTATGAGTTTGGGGAGAGAAAAAGGAGAACCAGTTTTGTTGTTAGGAATAGGGCTTAATACATTTGGTGAATATTTTTCCACACAATATTTTTACTGATTATTTGGGAATTTTATGATATACATCTTAATCACACTTACTTCCCATTCCTCCCAGGTCTACTCTATCAACATTTTATCCCCATCCAAAAAAATATACCAAGTGGAATCTGCACTGCCCATATACTCATCAGAGCATGGCCAAACTCTCTCTTTGAGTCCTTTCCATAGCCCCATTCTGAGTCCTTCCCATCCCCTATCCCCACCTCACCAGAAGTCATCAACTATGAAGAGCTAGAACTCATCACCTCCATCATCATCCTTAGGGACCCTCCCCAATGACCTCCCTTTTCTGGTCCGATGAGGGGGGTCAGTTGTCACAGAAGCCCTCAATTTTTTTTTTTCAATTCTACCCTAAGATGAATCTATAGGAGCAAATTTCCCAGAACTTTAAAGAAAATTATTTATTGTGGTTGATGGGTCTTTTATTTGTTCATGAAAGAACATTGTTCTTCTGTTGATGATTTTAAGGACTTTCTATCGTACTCATAAATGAGATATGCAAATGAACTTTGAACATTGAGGACTAACTACATGAAGTTTCCAGAAATGCCTTTATTCTTATAAACCCACAGTCTGAAAAGATCTCTCATTTTACTGCATGTTAACTTAATGTGCAAACAAATTTCCTACATAAATACTCTTTATTACTGAAATTTTATTAGTATGTTTATGCCTATTTCAACTTATGACTCATAAGGATTCATAGTGTTTATGGGTTGTCGTATTTAAAGAATAATCATGTTTCAAGCAGGCTCTTTACACAAGAAGAAAAACACAATTAAAGAAAAAAGTTATATTTTTATCTAACATTACCCCAGAATTCTCCATGTTCAGCTCTCTGTCCCTCAGAAAGTTAGCTTAAGAAGAATTAATTCCATTACTCAGTAACTTTCCCCTCATTTCACTATGCTGTAAATCTTATAATCTGCAAATCATTCACTTTACAAAGCAATGAGCATAACATTAAAAAATATTAAAATCTGAAACAGTCATAATCTAGCTCACAGATCATTTGTTCTAAATCAGTACTTCTATCTTAAATGGTTAATTTCTAAGACAAGCTTTAATACGATACAGTTTAAGAGTATCTTGGAATAAATGCAAGATCTATAGAAATTATGTATTTTATAGATTCCATTCACTTCAATAATGCATACATTACAAAGTTTTCTGGTCCATTAGTGTCTTACAAAGACTTAGAAATTTAAATGTGACTTTCCTTGAAGAGGTTGGTCCTCAGATGTATGTATCAGAAGATAAACGCAGAGATATTTGAAATTTAGTAGATATCTGTCACTCACACCAAAAGTCCTTTTTAAGCAAGTGAAAAGTTGGAACTATTAATTATACTAATGTAGAGAAAGCATGTACTTTTGTGGATATTTTTAGGCACTATTTGTGGAAAGTTTTCACAAATTTAAGACCAGATATTGACAGTATGCTAATAACTTTATGAGATCCTATAACAAGCAAAACAAAAAACTATGCTAAGTAGGATTTTAAAAGGTGAAAAGAAATTGAAGTTGGTCCTTTGCAATTTAATTAAGACAATAGCTTGACTTTGGCTAAAAAGAAAAAAAAATGGATTCAGTAGAGTGTAAAAAATCATCTTGCTAAGATGAACCCATTGATGCAGTAATGGCATGACTGTATGGTTGCTACCAATTGTTCTACGACTGGATTGTAAGCCTGTGCTGTGGGAAATGATTCATGCCTAGCAGCACAAACCAGTCAAAAATCTATGAAGATGTCTTAGACCTAGGGGATACTTGGTACAGGTGTTTAGATAAATTGACATAGCATCAAACTGCCTTCTAAATGTTTATGCTTATACTAGTAGACAAAGGCTATATGTTCAGTCCTAGGGAAAATTCTTTTTGTAATGAATTGAATGCAGGGATAGATGGTTTCCCAAGATGCTGAGATTAACTGGTAGTTCAGTGCTCAATCCTAAACAGGACCATTATCCCACCCCTTATAAAGTTTAAGGGACACTTTAGAAGAAGGAAGGTAGGGGAAGGGTTGCAAAATGCTATGTTCTGGGAATGACACAGTCATTGTAATCATGATGTCACAGTCACTGTGGTTGCCTGCATAGAGTTGAACCAAGACCTGCCATGGATTGGAGAGGAGTTCATAGGCCCATACCAAATCCTAATGAACAATTTGGCTATTGATGGATTCTGGGGCTGCGGTAACAATTGACTTCAGTTGTGTACCCAGGGAGAGCCCCCCTCCCCCAGGCTTAAATGCTATTGTCTTTCAGATGGCTTTAGTTAAATCTAGTCGATCACAATATAAAACAAAACAAATATATGTAAAAAAAAAAAGAAGTTGTTAAGAGGAGATAGAAAGGAATGGGAGGGAGATAGGAGAGAGCTGGTGTGCATGTTTAGATAGAAAGGAATGAGAGGGAGATAGGAGAGAGCTGGTGTGCATGTTTGACAGTAAGCAAATATATGCACGTTTGAAACTGTAAAACAACAAATTTAGCAAGAGTTCAAAAAATGTAAAAATGGGAAACTGTCATTGTGGTGGTTGGTTTGAATAAGAATGGCCCCCATAGGTTCATTTATTTGAATGCTTAGTCATCAGGGAGTGGCTCTACTTGCTAAGAGTTAGAAGGTGTGGCTTTGCTGGAGGAAGTGTATCATTAGGAATAGGCTTTCAGGTTTCAAAAGCCCATGCCAGGTCCAGTGTCTCTTTCTTCCTGCTTCCTGTGTTTCAAGATGTAGAGCTTTTAGATACTTCTCTAGCACCATACCTGCTTGCATGCCATCTTGCTTCCCATCATGTTAATGGACTAAAACTCTGAAACTGTAAATAATCCCTCAATTAAATGCTTTGTTTGATGAGTTGCCTTGGTCATGATGTCTCTTTACAGCATAGAACACTGATTATGATAGCCATTCTCATATTTTAACTTTATGTAAATGCAAACACATAAATGTTGAGGCTAAATATTTACATCCAAAGACACAGTGAGTTAGCACAGATCTGGTTCCTAATCCTTGTCCAATCTTCTTTTTGCTTTTCATTGTTGCCTTTTAAGAACAGAAAGATGTGTGCCAACTAATTGTAATTCCTCAAGAAAAAAAAAAGAGTTGTATTCACATATGGAATGAAATAACATTAGTATAATCAGGGTGATTTGAGGAGGAAACACCATTTTGGGATATCCTTTATAGCTTTGGCAAGCTGGAATGACAATCTGCAACACTGTTTTTCTACCAATCCTTAATCAGCTATATAATGAGACAAATGTTTCTAGTAAAATTTAATTATTAAATTGAATGTATTTTTTTTTATTGGTTAAGATTTTCATCAGCTTCTGTTTGGGTGTGAGTTGGGGAGATGAATTCTAGTTGTGTTAAATCTGATTTATTAATTTTCTTCCCATTCTGCTTGTTATTTATCTCATATGATAAGTTTGTGTTAATCTAAACTCTGCACAAGGCTTAGAATATGAACATCATTTAAAGTTTTAATTATATTTTCTAATTTTATGAAGGTTAAAGCTCATGTATTTTTGGCTGGAAATGGTTTGTGGTAGAATGCTTGCCTAGTACATGAAAAGTTCCTAGGTTCAATCCCAGCATCATGCTATAATCAGAAGTCCATGTCAACTTTATTGGCATGCAACAAATATTTATAATAACACCTTAGGAATATGCATTTAAAAAATCATAAGTTTATAGGAATTTAGAAGAAAAGTTCAAGGACAGCTTGATTCTTTCCATTCTTTGAAAGAAAATTGGTACCATGATGTTCCCTAGTCCTCCCTAGGCTACTTCAAAAGACTATAATCAAAACAGCCTACTTGGGGCTAAGGAGTTGTTTTAAAGGATAAAGGCAATTGACACTAAAGCCAATGACCTGAGTTGGATCTCTGGGAATCAGGAGAAAAGTAGAAATCAGTAGAAAGAGAAAACTGACTCCTGCAAGTGGTCTTCTGTTTCTATACTTACATTCACCTGCTTCCTACGTGCACGTGCACACACACACAGACACACACACACACATACACACACATACACTTGATGTGCGATTCCCCTCTGTATGCTGTGAATACCATTGGTTAATAAAGAAGCTGTTTTGGGCCTGTGATAGGGTTGAACAGAGATGGGGGGGGGGATAGACTGAATGCTGGGAGAAAGGAGGCAGAGTCAGGGAGAAGTCATGGAGCCGCCACTGGAGACAAACATGCCAGAACCTTGCTGGTAGGCCAAAAACCTTGTGGTAAAATATAAAATAATGGAAATGCGTTAAATTAAGATTTATAAGCTAGCCAATAAGAAGTTAGAGCTAATAGGCCAAGCAGTGATTTAATTAATACAATTTCTGTGTGTTTATTTCAGGAGTCTGGGAGGACAAGAAACGAACAAGTGGCCTCCTACAACACACACTCACACACAAATACAATGTTGTGGTTGCATTTCTTTTTAAGACAGTTTTGTATTAGGGCCATTTCTGTAACTATGATAAAATACTCTGACAAAGGGCAATAGAGATGTCTCAGTGGTTAGGTGCATTTATTGTTTTGCAGAGGACCTAGGTTCAGTTCCCAGTATCAACACAGTAGCTCACAAACATCACATCACTTGGGCACTGAACAAATTCCACATGGGGTATGTTTTCAATGTGGCAAGTCTAGACATTTGGGCAAGAAACTGCTAAACTGTTCTGCCTTGACTGCTGACAGTATGCTGTATACACTGGACACACAGGCCTGGCAGGAAAAAGACTGTTGAATTTTGCCAAGCCGAAGTAGGATGATCCTTTGAAATTACTGCTTCACAGAAGAGTCTTCAAGATATTCTGTAGGACACAGAGGAAAACAATGATGAACTTTGCCAACACAAAGCACAACAGTTCTTCAAATTTCTTGCTTGACTGAAAAGTCTGACAGATATTCTAGACCTATAGGCCAAGGCCAAAGATGAATGCCCCAATGTTGCAGAAGAACTTTGGGTGACTTTTCAGGTAGCCAGATGTCTCTGTTGCTAATATATATATTTTCATTCTTCTGTGGTCTTTGATGGAGTTAAAGACTTAATAGAGCACACTGATGAATATCTTGAATATCACCATAGAACCTTTGTCCGACAGTGGATGGAGATAGAGACAGAGACCCACATCAGAGCACTGGACTGAGCTCCCAAAGGACAAGTGGAAGAGCAGAAGGAGGGAGAAGATGAGCATGGAAATCTGGACCATGAGGGGTTAGTTCATCCACTGAGACAGTGTGGCTGATCTAATGGGAGCTCACCAAATCCAGCTGGCCTGGGACTGAATGAGCATGTGATCAAACCGGATTCTCTGAATGTGGCTGACAATGGGGGTGACTGAGAAGCCATTGATAAAGGCACTGAGACCTGTTTCTACTTCATGTACTGGCTTTTTGGGACCCTAGTCTATTTGGATGCATACCTTCTGAAGCCTGGATGGAGGGGGGAGGGCCTTGGACTTCCGACAGGGCAGGGTACTCTACCCTCTCTTAAGACAACAAACAAACAAACAAAAACCCATCACATCACTAACTTCAGTCAGTTTCTGGGGTATCTGGTGCCTTCTGCTGAACTTTGTGTGCACTAGGCATGCATGAGGTGCATGTGCACACAGGCAGGCAAACACACTCACACACATGAAATAAACAAATTGTACTAAATGTTAAGAATACTCTGACAAAAGCAGTTGAAGGGCAAATTCTACTTCAAGTTCCAGGTTCCCCGTCCATCATGGTAATGAGGTCACAACAACAGGAGTCTGTTATTATTCTTTGACCAGTTGTGTTTCCCTCCTTCCACCCCCCCCCCCCCGGCACAACGAAACATTCTAAGTTGCCTTTGTACTTGTCCTCTTCCATCCTGAAATTGGCTTACATCTATCATGATGGGGAGCGTGGCGGCAAGCAGGCAGGCATGGGACTGGAGAAGCAGCTGAGAGCTTGCATCTGATCTGCAAGCCGGAGGCAAAGAAGAAGGGTGATGTGCTTGGCTGGGCTTTTGAAATCTCAGAGCCCACTCCGAGTGACACACCTCCTCCAACAAAGCCACAGCTCCTTTTCCTTCCCAAACAATGGCACCAATGCAGGGGGCACAAAGATCCTTGCACCCGCAGGGCCATAGGGAAATGGGAATATTCAACATTCAGGGACCTCTCTTCAAAGAAGGGGATACCTGTTTTCTGCCCAGATGACTGGAAGTGGATATTGTTAACAACTTGGCAACGATTTTGCTATGTGTGGAGGCAGAACTCATTCACCTTTTGCTCTAGAGACAGATGTCACCCAAGTTCCCCAGAATGATTGCCTCAGACCCTTCCCTCCTTAGATCCTTAACTGTAGCTCCCAGTTCACGGAACCTCTCCTTAGGAGAGATGTCACATGCATTTTATGTACCGCTGTTTTCTATGCTATCAGTCAGAGACCTCATCAGATTCTAGGCCTTTTAGCTCTAGAACCCGCCCTTATTGCCACATGTACTTTGTAAAAGAGTTTCTATGTAGTCACACCTTAAGCCTTACTGTGCATCTGGAATGGGACTGATGACTGCCTGGGAACTTTTCCCAAACTGCACTGTGCTGTACACATGCTCTTCCGATCCAGCTTGACAACGTTTTCATTCTCATCTCTCTGACGGCTCGCTTCCCTGCTTGGACACCAGCAGGCCTCACCTCATGCTAAATGTGGCATATCATTCAAACCACCACATTGACTTAGATTAAAATGCTAGCATTGGTGGTTTCTAGTGACAAAACTTCAGACCACACTCACTTAGAAAATAGGGCAATCGCAGTTCTTATAAAAAGATTTTTCTTTTTTACTTTTTTTTCCTGAACCTTAATTTGAGCCAAAGTCATCTTGATACCTGAAAGTATTATGCAAATGCAAGGCACCACTAGTATTTCGCAAAATCCCATTTCTTTAAAGGTTAAGCAATCCTTTGAGAAAAATTCACATGAAAGAAAAATAATGGATAAAATTACTTCAAAAATTGTTGAGAGACTTTGGTTGCACAAATATAAATCTGTTTTCAGATTTAATGAATACACATGAGTTGGTTTCTTTAATATGTAACTAGTTACTGGATGTTCGAAGGGGTTTTAAGTATTTTAATTTCAAAATCTTAAAAGGAAGTAGGGGGTTGAGGGTATAGTTCAACGATAGAGTACTTGCTTAGCATTTCTGAAACCCCAGGTTTGACTACCAGCACTGCAATACACTCAGTAAATAAACAGGTTCATTTAAAAATAAAACCAAGTTTAGTTTCAACATCAACATTATCCCAAAGTGATAGCATTCCTTTTGCGCCTATTAATATCAATGAAAGTGTTAAATTTTGTTAAAAATGAATTGGACAGGTAATTTGAAATCAAATAGAGAATAATTGTAGGCTGTGAAAATGAGTGATGATGATTTAGAGACTTGAAAGACTCAATCAGATATTATCATAATCAGATAGTGTTGGTTTTATAATGTCTCCTGTGCTTCAGAAGAATCCCTGGATCCTGACGACCCTGAAGTGACCCAGGGAGGCTACACATACAGAATCCCAGGCAATTACAAAATTTGTAGAAGGGTTAATGAAATATTTGTTTTAAGGGAAATGTCAACTTAAAGAACGACACTCATGAGACTGAAGTGTTTAATATACACACTCACACATAATATGTATGTGTTTTTTTGTTTGTTTGTTCTTCTTTTACTTTTGGTTTTTCAAGACAAGGTTTCTCTGTGTAGTCTTTGCTGTCCTGGAACTGACTTTGTGGACCAAACTGGCTCCAAACTCACAGGGATCTGCCCGACTCTGCCTTCTGAGTACTGGGATTAAAGGCATGTGCCACCACTGCCTAGCTGTATGTGTATGTATTTTTAAGTAAACATATAAAATAGCATCCTTCTTTATGGTGTTCCCATCTATTCTTACAATATTTATCTTGTCTTCCCTCCCCTTATTGGTATTACTCTTCTCCCCTCTCCAGTTGAAGTTCACCAACCCTGTTCTTTCTCATTTCCCTCTTTGCAGTACCTGGAGTTTTACCCTCTTAACACCTAACAGTAGGGATTTCAACACATGAGACCTTGGGAGGACAGTCATATCACAGCAAAGACCCAGAAGATGTGTAGAATTCCTCTCAGGGAGGCTGAGGCTCCCAATTTCTAATTCCTATCTCTTCTTTGGGAAGTGTTTCTAGAGACGGTTTTACACCAATCACTTCTAAACTGTGTCTGTTTAGGGAAGCACTGAACTGATTTACTATGAGCAGCTTCAGAGAAAGCCCAAAGTATAAAATATGGTCCAGTAAAAGAATGAGTTGGTTGCTGGTTGCTGTGTGGAACTGTTTTTCAGAGCTTACCTGAAATCTGGTGAGTCAAGGTATGTGGGCAAGGAATCGTAAGAGAAGAAGGAGGAGCGGGGAGAAGAAAAGGAGAAGGAGGAAGAGGAGGAAGAGGAGAAAGCAAAGCAAATAGTTAAAGGGTAGTTTGCTCTGGGCTTCATGAGACCAGACTTATTCAATAATAAGTAAGGAAGAAGCAGGGGTTGGAGTGAAGAGCACACCCTGCTCTGGCAGAGGGTCTGAGTTTGACTCCCCACACCCATGGCTTGGACCTCACAACCGCCTGTGATTTCAGCTCCAGGGAATCCATTGTGTTCTTCTGGCTGCCATGGGCACTGCATTCCTATTTACACCCCTGAACTATACACACAACTGAGAGAAAGAAAATAAACCTTTGAAAAAATAGAAGCAATACAGTACCCCTTGGAATGTGCATTTAAGAGATCAGAATACACCACCCCAAAATTTGCCTATCAGTTGTAAAGATACTTTAAGAAACGGATGTAACTGAAGCTCTGAAAATAGAGATGTTACTGTTTGTTAAAGGAGATTTATGCTTGTAGAAGAAAGAGTCATTTGTAAGGGAATCCCCTCTTGTACCAGAGAAAGAAGCAAGACGATCACCACCAGAGACTGAGAGTGAAGGCTCTGTCAGAGATAAAGGGAACAGACACTACTCTCTCTGCCTTTCTGCTTTATTTTCCTGGCCATTTCATTGGCCTCCCCAGCACCAAGAATTCTTTGATCCAGCAGATAGTACACTTAAAACCACCTCAGAGACTCACCGCTTTCTCATACACAGCGATGGATACACAGAGTTAAATGACTGGGATTTTTCTTCCCTATAGATTTTTTTTTTGTTACAAGGATCCTTTCCGACTAAGAACTATATGAATACTAGGGGAAATAAAATGTCTTCCCCGTCCCCCTCAGAGTTACAGGACTTTCTCTGCAGCCTTCCTCTTTTCAGGACTGATGCTGAGCATCTAGGAGACACTGTTGGAATGGCCATGCTTGGACAAGCTCTCTTGGTTTGAAGAAAGTGGCTTTTGGAAACACAATGCCATATGTTCCAATGTGAAGTTCATTAAGCAAGGTCTGATCTGTAATTTGATGTCCCAGATGGACTTACCCGCAGGAAGTGAAAGCCCTGTGCAAACAGCCATTTGTCAGCTCAAACTCTTAATATATGGAATAGCATAATGGAGTTAGGGTTTAAGACAGTATTCCGTATGAAAAAGTCTTACTCTAGAGAAAAACCTAAGAGTTATAAGTCAGTGAATTACTAGGATAATCGTGTGTGATTTTGATAACTATCAACCATTATGTAATCTGCATCCCTCATTTTGCAGAACCTCACAGAAGCGAATAATGTAGCTAATATCAAAGAGCTTATGAGCAGACAGGCTTAAACAACGCAGACCTCAGCTCAATAGTCTGCAAGGTCGTTGCAGCCCATATGCACTTGTCAATTTACATAATCAAGATTTCACGTTTGCATCACACAGGGTCACCATCTAAGCACACAGTGGTACACTTCCTGACCTTTCCAATTTTAAGTCATTTGGTTTAGTGAAATTCCCCAGACTCCTTTGAATACTTAGGGAAAGGCAGAGGAATACAGGCACTGGGCTGTTTTGAATACTAAGAACCAAAGCCAGCAGAGGTAAATGGCAAATAAATCAACTTTCACTTGTTTATAGAATTTTTTTTTGGAAGCAGTAAGTGCATTTCCTTCCTGCTACTTCTAGAAACAAATATAGAATATGAATTTATTGGGTATGGTGGTTTGAGTAGGAATGGCCCTCATAGGCTCATGTATTTGGGTGTGGCACTACTTGCGAGGGATTAGGATGTGTGTCCTTGTTGGAGTAGGTGTTGGGGGGACTTGTGACACTGGGTGTGGGATTATGGCTTTCAAAAGCTCAAGTCAAGTCTGCTGTCTCCCTCTTCCAACTGCCTGTGGATTCAGATATAGAACTCTCAACTACCTTTCCAGTACTATGTCTGCCTGCATCCTGCCATGCAGGCCACCAAATTTATAATGAACTAAACCTCTGAAACTGTAATCTAATGGTTTTTTTTTTTATAAGAGTTGCTATGGTCATGGCATCCCTTCACAGCAATAGAAAACTACCTAAGATACTGTGCTATACAGAAGTCATAACTCAATTTTTGAACCCAAGATGGCACAAGGAATGAAATCCAAACAGTCATGTCATTTCTGTCAAAGCATCTTCAACAAGCTAGGGCTAATGGTTCAGGCCTACAATCCCAGGTTCTGTGGGGCTGTGGCAACTAGATTGCAAATTCAAAGCTTTCCTGAGTTAGAGAGTGAGTTGAAGGCCAGCTTGGTAACTTATTGAGCCTTCCACTCAAAATAAAAATTAAAATAGAGCTGGGGAAATAGTTCAGAGGTGGAGTGCTTGCCTATTATCCAAGAAAATGCCAAGTTCAACCATTAACATGAGAGAGAGAGAGAAAGAGAGAGAGAGAGAGAGAGAGAGAGAGAGAGAGAGAGAGAGAGAGAGAGAGAGAGAGAGAGAGAGAATTCCAAAATGGGATTTCATGACACTGTATTTGCACTCTGGAAAAGACAAAGATCATTATTTTCCTTATTTGATGTCTCATCCACCCTTGACCAGCAAGGAAAAACGCAACACCCGGAGCTCTTCTTGCAGCTGTTTTCAGGACTTTATTCACAGCAATCTATCACCTTCTCCTTCTTTCTCTCTCTCTCTGGGCAAACCCTCTCCCAGCCCTTAAGTAGGCATGGGCTGCCAATCCCGAACTGCCAGGTGGGCACTGCCCATAGGCTCACACATATGCAGGCAGCTGATAATCATTGCGTGATCATAGCATAGGTCAGGCCTTAGCCATCTCAGGAGTTGATCATACATCTCCATCAGGTGTTACACCATGCAGCTCGCTACAATTTGATATGATTTTAAATGCTGCACCACTAAAGATAGAACCCAGGGTCTTGGCACACACTTGGCAAACATTCTGCCTTTGTTCTACATCTCTGATCCTTATTTTCATTTCTACATCCCTATTCATCTGCCAGAGTCCTTGGAATCACCTTTTCCAGTTATCATAAATAAAGAACCAACGCACTCTATGTGGATAACAGAAACTCTCTCAAAATCATCTGGGTTATTAAGTCCCTGGATAGAGTAATTGGTCGTGGGTGATTACTGGGGCTTAGGTAACCTACTTGTGGCTCAGAATAGGCAGAAAGCAGGCTTGAGAATTCACCTTGACTTTCACTCAGAGACAAAATACCAATAGATAACAGTATCATTTTGATTCCCCTTGTCTGCTTCAGGAACCCTTTTCTGGCTACGGGGACTCAAGGGAAATGACTGATCAGAGCTTCTGCACAAAAGATCAGAGAAGCAGTTAAGAATTTCGAGCTACTCCCTGGAAAGGTTACCAGAGACTACAGGATATAATTCATTGAAACAATAAGTAGAAATCCTTGGGTATGGTGTGCTTGTATTTTTAACTTGAATGATCATTAATATTAGAATTAATATTCACATTTCAAATTACTGTATAAAAACCAATATGAATTATTAATAATAGTTTGTAGCAAGCTTATTGACATCTTTTAAGCATCCAAAACAATCGAAAGTATAATGACCTCTACATGTCTTCAAATTCTGTTCCAGCCATTATATCGTTTTCAGATCTCAGCCACTTTAGTTTGTCCTGTACCTACTCTGTCCTCTTTAAAATGCTTTGAAGAATTCTGGATATAATATTTACTTTTAATAATTTTGATAGGCTACAAAATTTGTTTAAAACATATTTATTTATATATAATTATATACTTACCTCATTTAAAGTGTTAGTTATTTTGAGACAGGGTCTCACTAAGTAACTTAGTCTGGCCTTTGAATTTACTATCTGCCTGGTTCCTAGTTTTATGGCATCACATGTAGTTGATAGGGTTTTTTTTTTTTTTAAATTTCTAACTTAAGATTTAATTCTTTTATTATGTGTGTGAATATTTTGCCTATGTGTGTGTGTGTGTGTGTGTGTGTGTGTGTGTGTAGACAAACACCATATGCATGCTTGCCTATTTCCTGGAGAGGTGAGAAGAGGAGAGAGTGTCAGATTTCCTAGAACTGGAGTTATAGACTGTTGTGAGCCTCTGTCTAGGTGTTTGTAACTGAACTTGGGTTATCTGCAAGAGAGACAAGTGCTCTTAAACACTAAACCATCTCTTGGTGTAGGAGGTTCTTCTGTTCATGTGCTTTCATTGATTAATGAATAAAGAAACTGCCTTGGCCTTTTGATAGGGCAGAACTTAGGTAGGCGGGGAAAACAAAACTGAATGCTGGGAGGAAGAAAGCAGAGTCAGAGAGAAGCCATGGATTCCCCACCTGGGACAGATGCTGGTTAGAATCTCCGGTAAGCCACTGCCATGTGGCGATAAACAGATTAATGGAGATGGGTTAAATCAATATGTAAGAGTTAGCCAATAAGAAGTTAGAGCAAATGGCTAAGCAGTGTTATAATTAATACAGTTTCTGTGTGGTTATTTTGGGTTTAAGCTAGCTGGGTGGCCAGGACAAACAAGCAGGCCTCTCCTTACAACAATCTCTCCAGCCCCAAGGTCTAATTTTAATAAAATTAAAATTGTCATACCAAAAAAAAATACAAATTCATCATTGTCATCTAACAGACAATAGCTATGCAGATTTCTGTGTATTTGTTCTTAACTCTATCAGGTTGTTTTCTTCAAATCAAGAACCACAAGAGACTTCTGGGCATGGTTGCACACATCTGTAATTCCAGTACTTGGGAAGTTGAGGTAATAAAATTGCAAATAGGACTCTAAGGTGAAACTTGTTTTAAAAAAAGAATAGTCCATGTGTGGCTTACCCATTGCTCCAAATCATTCCGATATGACCCAGATGTAACCTGTAGTAATATTCTGGACCTCTTTCCTCTGTAGTCGTGGGTGTGAATGAATAGTTTTGTTTTACCATAAAGTGTTGCCATTTATGCTTACACACCAATTTTTCTGATGTTGGTTTCTTTGAACTTAATTCTGTGCTGAGGCAGTTATGCTATTCCCAGACGGGGAAGGGTATTCATCTGCTTTACCTCATGTGTGGCTCTGTATCCTCATCTTTAGATCAACTGCAAGGATTTTTCCACCTGACCCATCCTTAGGTTTGATAGTCCTCCCTTATTTCATTACCTGTGGTGTTACTCGCCTTTCCATCACTAAAACAAAAAGCCTGAGATAATAAACTTATACGTGGAATAGGTTTATTGTGCTGTACAGCCAATTCATGATCATTAAGTTCATTGCTTGGGCCCTGTAGTGGGCAGTACTTCATTATAGGAGAATTTGGTGGAGCAAAACACATCACAGCTAGGGTGGAAAAGAGGAAGTGGAAGACGTGCCTGAGAAGAACCTCAGAACAATTTTTGAGGTCTTGCCTCCAGTCATCCAAGGAGCTATCACTGGGCCCCACCCCTTAGAGGTTTCACCATCTCCTGATGGCACCACTCTGTGTGCCACACTTTTAACACAGAGGCCTTTTGAGGGACATTTATGATCCACACACTATGGTCTGAGGATAGTAAATATAAATTTTTAGAAATAAGTAACTTACAGGTTTTAAGTTGTATGCCACTCTGGGTAGTGTGGTAGAATATTGTACTGTTTGAACTGTTAAGTCCTTCCCCAGCATCTCCATTCTGATTTCCCACTTACCCTTAGCCACTCTGCAGCAGATCAGCTGTGGAAACACCACAGTGCTTGTGTGCTTGCAGCCTTGTTTTGTTCAAGAATAGCTCTGAAGCACAGCAGCACCTGTGGAGATGATCCGGTCAAGCCACAGAGAGCACTCCCAAGTGCTGCCTTTAAGTGAGAAGGTTAACGTTCTCAGCAAGGAAAGAGACAACAATGGATGTTGAAGTTTAAAAGAGACACAGTAAGCACATATCTTCCCATGAGACTGCAAAGAAGAAAAAGGACACTCACACTAGTTTTCTATTCTTATTGGAAACTGCAAAAGTTATAATCTCAGTATGGGGCAAGAGTGTTACCATCTGCCTCACTTGATCTCGTTAGGTCAGTATCATGCTGGTGCTATGTCATCTTAACTTATCACAGAAGGAAATGTGTGTGAACACACGAGACATACACACACAGAGGGGGTGGGGAAGGAGATGGAGACAGACCAAGAGAACATCTATATAATTTATTACAATATATAGCCATAAATTTTCTATTTAGTACTTACTGATGCTAGTCCACTTTATAAATTAAGCCTTACCATGGGTGTGTAATTATAGGAACAAACATTATTATTTGATTTGTTGTCACCTGGGTTTTAGCTATAATCCCTGGAAACTAGCTTATTGTTATTGATCAAACTTAAGTCGCAAACTTGCGTAAAAGCCTGAGGGGTGTCTGGACCTTGCTTTGAAACCCAGTGACAGTCACTGTCTGTGTTCTTTGAGCAACCTACAGGTGAAGGTAACTGTGCCAGTCAGTTTGAACTGTCAGTTGGACACAACCTAAAATCAGTTGTAAGAAGAGTCAATGGGAGAATTTTCTAGACCAGGCTGACAAGTAACATTATATGAACTGAACAATTTTACACACACACACACACACACACACACATTCATGCTTGCATGCCATAGCTATTAGTGAATAAAGAGGCCTTAACTTTTAAGAAGAGTTAGGAGGAGTATATGGGAGAGTTTGATGGGAAGAATGGCAAGTGAGAAGTATTATAATTTCAAAAGCACTATTTTTAAAAACACAAAAAGCACACTTTTAGATTCACAAAAAAATAGAAAGCCCATCTACTCCCACCCCTCCACTTCTCTCCACTATTCCTCCTGCTACAAACAACTTGTCTTGCTGTAGTGCATTAGTTATAGTTAATGAGCCTGTAGCAATTCATCATTATCATTGGTCTGCCTGATGTGGGATTCCCCTCTGTATGCTGTGAATTCCACTGGTTAATAAAGGACTGCTTTGGACCTATAGCAGAATAGAATAGAGCTAGGTGGGGAAAACTAAAGTGAATGCTGGAAAAAAGGAGGTAGAGTGGGGAGAAGCCATGTAGCCCCGCCTGAGACAGATGGCGGAACTTTAGCCACAGAGATTAATAGAAATGGGTTAAATTAATATTATAAGAGTTAGCCAGTAAGAAGCCAGAGATAATGGTCCAAACAGTGATTTAATTAATACAGTTTCTGTGTTATTATTTCTGGGCTAAGTGGTCAGGAACTAACTAGTGGTCCTATTACAACAGTCTACCATTTCCATTACGCTTTATTCTTTGTGTTGTGTTGTGCTGGGAGTTTTGACAAAGGCATAATCACCAGTGCCCTCAGAAGGGTTCAGGATATGCAACTCTAAAATGTGTTACTGCAGCACAGAGATTAGCCTGAGCTGAAGCAGGCTTGAAAAAAAATCTCACTGTCCCATTTTTTTGCCTACACACAGTAATCTCACTTGTTGAGGTTTTCCCCTCCCCTAAATGAAAAGGAGAATAATTCTTGATTTTTACATTGGAGAGGACTTGGATTTTTAAACAAATTTCACTAGAGGACCTGATATATAATTTTTAACCTCTTTACCATAACTTGCCTCCTTTTGGGATCCAAGTCCTGATGTGAGATTCCTCTCTGTAAGCAGTGAATACCATTGGTGAATAAAGAGACTGCCGTGGCCTGTTGATAGTGCTGATCTTAGGTAGGCATGGAAAACTAAACTGAATGTTGAAAGAAAAAAAGGGCAGAGTTGGAGAAAAGCCGTGTTGCTCTGATGGAGACAGATGTCGAAACTTTAGCCAGTAAGACACAACCACATGGTGATACACAAATTAATAGTAATGGGTTAAATTAATATGTAAGAGTTAGCCATTAAGAAGCTAGAGCTAATGGGCCAAGCAGTGATTTAATTAATACAGTTTCTGTGTGATTATTTCGGGGCTAAACGGCCTGGAACCAACAAACAGTCCTCTACAACAAAGTCCCTCTATTCTTTTGTTGTTGTCTATAGACGCAAGTTTCCTTTTCACCCTCTCCCTCAACTGTTCAGTCCCAAAGAAACACACAGAGGCTTATAGTAACTATAAACTGGTTGGCCTATTGGTTCAGGCTTACTGATAACTAGCTCTTACAACTTGAATTAACCCATAATTATTGTCTGTGTTTTGCCATATGGCTTGGTATCTTTTCTCAGTGCAGCATTCTTATCTCGCTTCCTCTGTATCTAGCTGATGACTCACTCACTCTCTGCCTGTCCTCTTTTCAGAATTCTGTTAGTCTGATTGCCCTGCCTATACTTCCTGTCTGGCTACTGGCCAATCAGCATGGTATTAAATCAGTATTAATGACAAATCTTTACAGCATACAAGATCATTGTCCCACAGCATTGGCCACTTCTCTCTTTATCTCAATATTACACACATTGGTGTGCCTCACCAACAATCTTAGATTTGTGTGTGTTCTGTGGAGCCCCTGCTCACATGAGAAGGTAAACTATCCCCTTTTTATGCCTCTGCTCCTAATAATCTGTCTGTCTTTTTTTGGCTTAATTTTGAGGCACCATACATGACATTAGAGAATAAAAGAAAATTCTCTTCGCCTTTACCATGCTGTAGTTTCATTCAGAAAAAAATGTGTCACTCTATGTGCCTGTTATGTGCTTTCTCTCCCTCTTTTTAACTAGAAACCACTGGCAATTTTGCTATATGTATTTTCATATTTTCTGAATTTTAAATATCAAGTGGTTACAATTGTATAGTATGCAATCTTTTCAGACCCACTTTTTTCTTGTTTCTTTTTTGGTTAAATCATGTTTACTACTCTGCTCTTTGCTTTCCATATATTTTTGCATCTGTCTTAGTTAGGGTTTCTATTGCTATGAAGAGACACCATGACCATGGCAACTCTTCTATAGGAAGATATTTAATTGTGATTGTTCAGTTAAAGTCCAGAAGTTTATCCTATTATCATCATGCAGGAAATGTGGTGGCATGCAGGTAGGCATGGTGTTGGAGAAAAAGCTGAGAGTCCTACATCTTGACTTGCAGACAACAGGAAGTAATCTGAGATACTGGGTGAAGCTTGAGCATACATGAGACATCCAAGCCTGACTTCACAGTGACACACTTCCTCCAACAAGGCCAAACCTACTCCAACAAAGCCACATCTCCTACAACAAGGCCAAACCTACTCCAACAAAGCCACATCTCCTACAACAAGGCCAAACC
>NC_022010.1:92820300-92834987 GCF_000317375.1 Microtus ochrogaster
AAGCCACATCTCCTACAACAAGGCCAAACCTACTCCAACAAAGCCACATCTCCTACAACAAGGCCAAACCTACTCCAACAAAGCCACATCTCCTAATAGTGCTGCTCTCTTTGAGGTCTATTTTCTTTCAAACCACCACAACAATCACGTGTGAATGACCAAAAAAATTTCACTTCAAAATGCTGTAGTGGCAAGGTGAATACCCTCTTTGGCAAATCACATAATGCTGATGAAATAACAATTGCAGACCAGCTTTTTAGAATTAACAATATACCTTACAGTTGCACTTTCTTTTAAAGAGTCTATCTATCTATCTATCTATCTATCTATCTATCTATCTATCTATCTATCTATCTATCTATCTATCTATCTATCTATCATCTATCTTATTATCTATCTATCATCTATCTTATTATCTATCTATCATCTATCTATTATCTATCTATTTATCTATCTATTTTTCTATCTATCTTGCATCCATTTTAATCTGTCTATCTTTCAGTGCTGAAGACTGAACCTAGGCATTGTGCAGGCACAATATTCCACCCTTGATCAACCTATATACTGTCAAATTCTGTTTTGAAATTTCATGTGATTTATCTTTCCTGGAAAGGCTTCCACAGGGAATGTGCTAAGAGAAGACACAAAAGTCCCTTTTGATCTCTGCTTTCTTAGTACAATATGTGATGGGGCAGAGGGCAAGCAATCAAAACGCCAATATTCTGGGTTATCTGTAGAAGTGCAGTGTTTGGAATTATAACTGTGGGAGCTTGTGTGTGTATGTGTTTGTGTGTATGTGGGTGTGTGTATACACTATAGTTGTTCCTATAACTGATCTTTGAGCCAGTTGCAACTTTAAAATATAGTTATTCAATTTAGAAAAGTTAGATTTTCTGATTTGATGATTGAAGGTATTGTGTGCATGTATGTGTCTGTGTGTGCATACATGCACATGCATGTGGATCTGCCTGTGCATATGCCTGCAGAGGACAAAGGAGAACATTGTGTTTCCTGCTCTCACTAAATCAGAAGCTATCATTCTGGCTGGGCTGGATGCCTTTCAAGGTCAGGGATCTGCTTGTCTCCTCATTCCAGCGCTGGGATTATAAACACAAAGGGTGATGCCAGCCTTTCCCTGGGTCCTGGGGATTGGAACCCAGGTCCTCATGCTTGCAGATTCAGCACTCTTACCTTCTTCCCTGCCCAGAGCTCATGTATTTTCACAGAATCCCCAGGCAATATTTAAACAAAGACATCTCTTTGATAGTAAGATAGACACTAGATTTGGTGTCAGAAAATGTGGCTTGGCTTCTACTTATCACTCTTAATTAACACACCAGATATTTATTTAGCTTTTGATGCATCCGACCCTCTACTGAATTGACACAGTAGTGAGATTAACAATTATGTTCTCTAACTTAATGATTCCACATGCAAGAAGTGGATATTAATCAAGAAGCATGCCAATAAATCTTATTTGTTAACCCTCTTTGGGACTGAAAAAGCAAAAATGCCATGACAAAACATTAATATAGAGGTCTGATTTAGTCTGGAATGGGCTTGGTAGTTCTTTTTACCCTGAGATAATGACCTTGACAAGAAATGCTATTTAAATAAAGCTAGGACAGAATGCCTGCCACCCATGCACAGAAAGTCCATATGGCTTGGGGCATAGGACAGAAGGATGAAGCTGTGGAATTAATTCTCTAATATATGTCCTTTTGGGGGTAAACCACCAGGGACTCTGGGTTTCCAATATTCTCTACTCTGCTCCACCATACTTTTCCTCAAGGCTCCCAAACATGTTTAACAATTCTTACACTCAGAGTTATCAGAAGCCCAACCAAGCTGTCAATAAATCTAGCATGATTTTAGAATTTTAGTTATTTATGCAATGGTCCTTCGGGCTTCTAGGTTGATTAGATGTCAATTACTCATTTATTGAAAAAGTGCATTCAATACACAAGAACTGTTCCTCTGCTACAGATGACCGAGACTTGCACAGGGCTTGTATATAGGTCAGTGGCTCTTGCTTGCACCCTCACCCCACTTTCTGCATAGTCTTGCTGATATGCTTTGCTATGGTTCAAATTTATCTGCCCCCCCCCCCGCCACCAGTTCATGTTTTGAGAACATAGCTCCAGTCCAACAGTGCTAAGAAGTGAAACTATTAATGCTGCTACCGTAGAAGTGGGCTCTTTATCAAAGTGTGAATTTCTGTTTTTTGTTGACTGAGGTTTCTGTTCACAGAGATGTCTGTCCTGCCTGATCCCACAGCTGTTAAGTCTCAAAGAATCACACAGAGGTCTACATTAATTATAAACTGATTGGCCCATTAGCTCAGGCTTCTTATCAACAAATTCTTATAACTTACATTAGCCCATAATTCTTGTCTGTGTTACCATGTGGCTTGGTGCCTTTTTCAGTGAGGCAATCACTTCTTGCTCACTCTGTGACTGGCTTCCTCTGTGTCTCTGTGATGACTGTAGATGGAAACTTCCCTCTTCCCAGAATTCTCATTGCCCTTCCTCTATTTCCTGCCTGGTTGCCCTGCCTATACTTCCTGTCTGGCTACTGGCAAATCAGCGTTTATTTGAAATACAAGTGACAGGGCACAGACCATTGTCCCACAGCATCCCACGATCTTTATTTTGTCTCTAGCTTTCTTTCCTCCTATTTCCCTTTCCTCTGCCTCTCCCTGTACTCACCCTCTCTCTACCATGCTCCCTTGACCTTGTGCCTTCCACCACAGATGATACGTAAATAACATCCTTGTCACATATGGACTCTTCAACTTATATTCCCACCTTCTAGAACTGTAATAAAGTTTTGTTCTTTATAAATTTACCACTATCAAATTTTCTATTATAATATCACAAAATGGATTGCAACAACATTATGTCCAATGGACCAGCAGAGAAGAAAGGGCTGAGGCAAAGGTAGAACCACCACGTATTAATGCACCGAAGAACTAAGGAGTGTAGTGGTTGGTTACAGTGGAACAGTGCTTGGTAGGCAGGACCATTGTTACTACCACTGTGTTAATTTTGAGATCAAGATGTTTCTTTACGTGGGAGACATATAATGCATACATCCCCATTTTTTAGGCACTCATGTAATGCTGGCAGTGAAGAACTGTAGGAAATTCCATGATGTTTCTTGTTGTTGATTAACTCTTTAAAAGCATATAAGATCTCGTCAGAAATCTGAAACTCAACCCAAATAAGAAACTTGGGAAAATACAAATGAATTTTCATATAAGGCCAGTATTCAGACTTTGCAATTTAATTGAGTTACATTTTATCTTTTTGCTAGCTAATTTTGGTTGTCAGCTTGATAGAATTTAGAATCCCCATGAAGGCCCACTTCTGGGTATAACTACAAAAGTGTTTCTAAGAAGCTTTAACTAATTAAGGAAGGACTGATCTAAATGTTGGCAGTGCTGGCCCATGAACTGGGGTCCCTGACTAAAGAAAAAAGCAAAAAGCAAAAGGCAGATGAACACCACCATTCAGCTCTCTGCTTCCTGACTGTGGTTGCACTGTGACCGCCTGCTTCACATTCCTGCCACACTTCAACACCCTCTGCCATGACGGACCCTATCATCAGACTGTGAGTCCCAAATATGCTCTTCCTTCTCTGAGTGGCTTCTGTCAGGCATTTTGTCACACTACCTGAGGAAGGTAATCAACACATGACTTCTCTTCTGACTGACCTCTTTCCACCAGGAATCCTGCTTCTGGTCTTTGCCCTAGGTGATAATTAAGGCCATTGCTGCTGAACCCAGATCATGTGCTGAGCCTCCTGTCAAAATAATTGTAAGGTTTATTGGACATGTTGGGAACAGCAGATGACAAGGTAAGATTTTTCTTCTAGAGTTTATAAGCTTGCCCTCGCTCACCAATATCTTTCTGCATCTTTTGGTATAGCACCTGTAGTTTCTATTGTTAGAAATAGTCCTTGCATTTTAGAATGTCTTGTATATCATAGTCCTTGTTAAAATACTATGGTACTGAAGAAAATAAACAATTCTAGTGAAACTACTCAAACAATTATAGCAACACCAATCAGTTAAACCAGGTGTTGTTTCTTTGTGGAACTACAGCTCCCAGCGTTAACCTGGACTACGGATGCCAGCGCACGCAAGAGCAGGACACATTTCCCAGAAGCCTTTGCATTCCTCGTTAAAAGACGAGGGTTGCTACAACCCCTCCCTTTTTCCCTTTTTCCTGTCTCTCCTGTTGTGTCCGCACACCTGAACCTGCCCGCTGTTACCCCTCCCCCATTAAAAGTGCACCCACGTGGGACCACCACGTGTCTGTGTTTCCTTTCCCGTGTAACGTCTTTACCCTTTAACCCTGAAGACAAGAAAGCCAGTCAGAAATTAGGAACAACACCAGGTTTGTATCACATGCCTGTAATCACGTGGGCAGAGGATGAAGAATATAAACCTAGCCCTGGCTGCAAACTGAGATTCTAAATCATAAGACAAAGCAAAGAGAAGTAATTAATGACAGGTCCAGATCTTTTCACATTCCCCTTTATCTTTGTCCCAAATTTCTGCTATTTCATTGTACATCCAGGTCCTCCACAGCAGACACTGTGAGGCCATCAAGGATGCTCTAGGATGGATTTCTGTGCTTCTGGCTGAAAGTCTCATGAGAAGATTTGTTTTCTGCATCCCCCTGAGAGTACTGTGCTGCTGCTGTGTCTGTTCTGATGATATAGGAACCGACTTTAGACTGGAGCTGTGTACTGTAACCTCCATGGAAGCTCATATTTATTCTGGATGTCTTTTGTTGCGATGTTTATTTTATTTATGTTTGTGCTTCTGGAGATTGGAACCAGGTTTTCTTGCATGTTAGACTCTACTAGTGAGCTATACCTTCAACTCATGATGCTTATCTTTAATTTCAATTGTATTTTGTATTTTTAACCTTATTCTGAATTTTCCTTTACACATATAAATGTATTTACAATCTCAGATGTGTACTGTTGATTCTGAAGTTATATTAGCTAGCTGAATCTTTCTTTTGTTTATTATATATAGTGATGATTTAACATACTTTTTAAAGTTGCTTATTCTTTGGCATTTTTGAATAAGTATTTAATGAATTTTTACTACCCATTTTCCTATCACATCCATTTCATTTCTTCACTAAAACCCTTCCCCCCAGAAACTCCCTCTTCTATTTCCATGTTTTGTGTGTGTGTATGTGTGTGTGTGTGTGTCTGTCTGTCTAAGTTTAGTAAGATTGCCTCCAGAAGCATGGGTGAGCTGGACAACCCATCAGTGGCTGAAGCACTATTCCCTCTGTAGGCAACAGTAATTTATCAGTAGTCCCCCATGGAGGGCATGGGTCTTGTGAGCTTCCCCCTTCCATGAGAGAATGATGATGATTCTAACTTTGTGCAGGCACAGCCACCATGAGTTCATGAGTGCATTGTCCATGGTGTATTTGAAAGACGCCATTTTGCAATACTGGCTCTTGCTTTCTTCTGCCTCTTCCAAATGTTCTCTGAGCCTTGGAGGTGTGTGTGTGTGAGTGTGTGTGTGTTAGATATATGGCTTAGGGCTGAGAGCTTCACAGTAGTTGACTACATTTCTCTGTGACATTCCATTGTCAACAAAGGCAGGAAATTGCTGATTAATTAAGTCTACATCCTCTCTAACAGAAAGGAATGTCCTTGAGTTTCTCTATCACTTGACATTGTCATTTTAACTTTATTCATTAGCTTTATTTTGCTATGTGTGAGACTCTAGACAAAATAAGCTTGTCAGCTATAGTTTTGTTCCTAGATAAAATATTAATTCTCTTGTTCATTTGAATAGATAGCATTAAAATTGTGTCACTGGGACTGGAGTGATGGCTCTGTGGTTAAAAGAATGTATTGTTCTTGTAGAGGACTCAAGTCTCATTCCAAGCACCCATATTTAACATCTCATAACTGCCTGTAGTTCCAAACCCAAAGGATCTAATACCCCTGGCCTCTGTTGGCTCTTGCACCCATGCTCATAAACCACAGACATATAATACACATAATCAAAATTAATATAAAAGAATTTTAAAAAATAATGCCACTGTGTAGATGCTAGGATTCTGGCTCAATGTCTAACGGTAGGATGATGGGAAAAGAGAATAATCTAGATCATAGGAAAAAGGACAAGTTACTTTGGTCCCATTCCGCAGTTGTGCTTCTGAACAGTGAAGAAGCTTTCTTGACACCCAACATGCTGAAGGTGCAGAAAATAGGACATAAAGACAGAATTCTTCTATTTGTGGCTATCTTTTGAGACAAGTCTGATTAGACACAAGGCTGCAAACACTTTTGTCAGTAGAATGTTCACAGTCATGCTTGTAAATGCCAGTGTTCAGCAAAGAACTCCCTGGGACTGACCATGGAAAGACTTAATCCAGTTTAGTGGTCACTAAGGCGGATTCTGATCTGTAGGGCTTTGTCAGAACAGACATTTGGAGATGAAAGTAAAGCTTTGAGTCTGTGACACAAGTGAACTGAGATATTTTTGATAGAGTTTTTTAAATTAAAGATAAAACAAGAGTCACATCAGCAGTGACAGACTCTCACAAATGGTTCTGACCTCATATGTGGCATGATTCCCTCGTATTTTCAAGTTCTGTTATGTTCTAAAAAAAAATTCAGTATTTTTTAATCAAATTCTTAAAGACAAATAAAGGTGCTAAGAAGAATACCTTAGTTTGCACACTGGAATTCAATCCAGTAAAAGAAAATTCCATGCAAATGTCTGCTGACAGCTAAGTTTCTGTGGATTGTTTATGTGAGATATTATTAAATGAGTGTGCCAGGGACTGCCCTGTTTCTTTAATTACATCTCAATCCCACAGCCATCCTATTCTTCTTTAATTTTGACAGATGAATAGAATTTAAAGTAGGAATATAATGCATAGTCCTTTGAGTGACATGAGAACATTACTGGTCTTCTGAGGTGTAGTTGGCATTTAGAAAATGGCTTTGGATCTAGATGTTGATTCCAGTTTTCCTACTTGTGGGTTATATAATCTCGATCATATTTAGTATCTGTGGATCTTGCGCTTACCCACTTATGGAATGAGGACGATATTTTCATCATTCCCATGATATAGAAGATCGGTTTCATATGTGGCTGGGACACAAACAATCTCAAAAATGTATATTGCTCTCCATTCAGTGGAGGAAAGAATTAGAGAACTTTGTCGCTTGGTGGGTCAAGATATAGTCAATTTTGAGATAAGAATATCCCATACTTCAATATATTGTTATTGTAATTTTCCTTTGTTCATTTGTCCATCCTCTCCATGTGGAAAGGTTAACATGTGGTCCCAGCCACTATGCTGAGAATTCTGCACAAAGCCTACGCTCAGTAACCTCCTAGTGGCAGTGTTCATTGCCTTAAACCTTTTGTGTGAGCATGACTACATCCTCCTGCAGTTCACTGTGGCATAGCCATCCTTCACAGAGATATTTTCAGTCTGGCCCAGGCATATTTTTCTGCTTCACTCAAAAGGTACCTTTTCAATTAGCTGGGCTGCAGATGACTGAGCTTGCACAAATGAGGGCCAGTGAGAAAATGAATCTCGCCTGATTTTGTCTAGTCAGTCATCCAGAGTCAGGCAAGAATCCCCCTCCAAGTTCATAAATCATCCCTCTTCTTCCAAAACAGAAGTGAGAGAGCAGCTGTGTGGTCACCATGCTAATTCAGGATCAGCATGCATGAGTAGGTAACATTTCTTGATAGTAACTTTTACTACTAATAAATGTGACCACAATTATCATCCCACAATTTGGAGTGAAATTAGACACTTGGGCTAGCCAAGGTCATCAGGGATGTATTTGTATATGCAAACCTTAGCTCTGTCAATGAACTGAAAAGTTATATTTCTCAAACCACAAACTCCCAGTGAGCAGAAGACTCAGGCTGGGCCAAGGATCCACTGTGAAACATATTGAAAGCCTAAAGTGTTATTAATAGTTTAGATCATGGTGGCCTTTGTCTTATTCTATATATCATTAAGCATTTCAGTGTGTCTAAAAGCACAGAGAGCCTGAACATCTCTGAGAGTTAGACCAGTTGTTAACAGAGAAAAGACAATTTTTGGAAGTTTTCCTAACCAGGAGATAAAAACAGTACCCTTGGCATTACGACCACTGAGACCATGGATGGGAGAAAGAAAGCATGGCAATGTTTGGGTAGGATCCTCAGGCAAAGAGTGAGAAAGATTTTCTCCTCTGGGAATGATGGTTTCTGGACTCTGCAGGGAGACAGGGTTGTTGTGGATATGAAATGTACTAGCTTATGGTAGAGAGGTAGCTCTCAGGAGGCCGTAACTGGTAAAAAGACTGAAAACTCAGATCCTAAAATTTTGTCATTGGGCCAACATGGGATAGGTTTCATTTGGGAGATGAGGCTGTAGACCTATAAATTGTTTCATATGTCTTATATGAACAGTTGCAAGCCAGTTTCTAGAGTCTATGAAAGCAATTTGACATTGATAAATGCATGTACGTAATCATCTTTTAACTTGTGTATGTGTCTTAGACACATTGACATTTTGTTTTACTTTATCTTTTAATATGAAGTTGAGAGAAGATAGTTCCTTAATTCTAAACTGCACATCTATTCTTGAGCTATATATGTGTAAATGTATTTTGTGTGTGTATGTATTAGTCCTCTATCTGATGAGCCATCTTTATGCCCCATCATTGCTTTCTCCTCATCCCTAAGACTGCTTGTGGTGATGTGAATGAGAATGGCCCCCATATGTTCATATATTTCAATTCTTGGTCCTTTGTAGGTGGAACTATTTGGGGTTACAGGATTAGGAGGTATGGTCTTCTTAGAAGAGGTATGTCACTTGGTGTAACTTTGATATTTCAAAAGACATGAAATTCCCAGTCTCTCTACCTTGAAGATGTGGCTCCTTCCCTTCAAAATCATGGATCTCACCCTCTGAAACCACAAGATTTTATAAGTGGGCTTGGTCTCTTTCTTCATCACAGCAAAAAAAAAAAAAAATAATCGCTGAGACACATCTTTTCATCTCAATGTTATTCCATTTCTCCATCCTCACCTCCCTGTTTGGAAAAACTCACAGTGGCTAGGTCTCAGACTCTTCTCTTCCTAAGGTACTTCACCTTCATAAACACCATGTGCTGGCTTCACAGAAGTAAGGTTAGCTTCCCAGCAATCAAACTCTTCATAAAGCAACATCAGGAAAAATGAAGACATTCTCATAATAGGAAGAATGTGGTAGACTCAGTAACTTTGCCTGAAGTCTCAGCTGCAGTACTCAGGAAGACTCGTTTGGGGTGTAGAGGTTAGCAATCTGACAGACAAATGATTTCTTTTCTGAATCATTCATGGTTTTTAGGTCTGTGAGATTGACACAAACAAGATTTATATTCAGCACATACCCGTACTTTACACAAGTTTTAGAAACCTCGAGTACATATTTTAAAGGCAACTGTAGTCATTCTATCTTTGATATTTTATGGAGAATGATCCAGGGAACCATCTTCAGGCAGTATTAAGTGTAAACCGTGGTCTATGCAGAAGCCTGTAGCTACTTGGGGCTTGTTTCTGTGTAATGATTTGTTTCTTAGCTCAGTTTCAGGTTAGATAGTCCTCAGGGGAAATACTTCTTCCCTTCTCTAGGTCTTCCATAAAGTGCTATTGAGAGGAGTGAGTCTTGAGACCTGTCTGAAGATAGATGGCCACGTTTGCTGTGCTAAAAATGAACGGAGTCAGGAAGGAAAACGTCTTTCCTTCAGGTGTAGTCTCCCATCACTTCTTGAACATTCTCCCCATCTGTGTGTATGAAAGAATGCTGCTATAGTCTACACAGGGGTAGGGGAGGACAATTGGATTGCTGCAAAAAGGACAGCTTTTCACACCAGGCCTCCCTGGAGAGAATGTCCAAGTAATTGGTGTGCAGCAAGGAAAAATAAATCTCCACTTCCATGGCAGGTGTGAATACATTTTCTTCACGTGCTGCGGAGTTGTCAGGGAGTGTGATGGAGGTGTTTGTTCTGAAGAGAGGCTGATTCACACTGCCTGAAGCTGGCCACAGTATGACGCTCGACCAACAGAGAAATGGAGTGTTACTGTGAAAGGGGCTGGCAGATTTAATTTGGTTCTGGGAACAGAGCCTCCCGACACCATGCTGGAAACTAACTCATTAGCTGTGATCTTGTAAAAATCTTGGCATTCTGAGAAGAAATGATTGGATCACAATTTGTCACATAAAGAGGAGTTTTTGGAGTAGCTTTAAAATACAATGTAGGGGGCTGGGGAGCTGACTGAGGCCGTGAAGTGGTGCTGTGCAAGACTGAGGATCCGAGTTCAGCTCTCCAGAACCCACACAAAAGCCAACCTGTTCATGCGAGTGCAACACCAGTGAGAGAGTAGAAGGGACCCCAGGAGCTCACTGCTCAGTCTACGCAAGTCGGTAAGTTCTGGATTCAATGAGAGATCCTATCTCCCCCAATGGAGTAGTGATTGAGGAAGATACTCAATGTAGACCTCTGTCCTCCCATACACAACTCACATCACACACATCTGCACATACATGCATGTATGCTTATATACACAGCAAGATAGATCCATGTGGAAACAAGTGTATCTAATGTAATAAATTACTGAGAAGAGAATACAGTCAAACCTTACATGCATATATGTATGTATTTGTGTGTGTATCTGCATATGTATGTATGTGTGTGGTGTCCAGAAGGAGAAAAACCCACTTACTGAGGAAAGCTTGCACACAATCTACTAAAAATTGGACATTCAAAGTGTGGTTGTTAAAAACTATGGAAAGTGAGCAACAATATGAGGGAAAAATGAGAGCAAGAAAATACCAAGTAGAGTTATAATATCAACAGCCAATGAGTCGCTGGTGAGGCAGAGCTTTATGAGTCTTTGCAGGCGATCAGACAGGAGTAGTTTCTCTTCTGCTAGAACTTTGAAGTGGTTATTTACCATGCGTAGTGGAAAGCGATCGGCTGAAAACAAAAGCCAGTTAAGAAATAATTTGTTATTTATTCTCCTTGGTTTAAATAACAAGACTTCTAAAAACCCAAAGTAAGATATTTTTTTTTTTTATCAAAAAAAGACAGTTTAACTGAAAATATGAAAACCTCTGTTTTTGGTGGATCCTGATGGCCTTTATTGCTGTTTGCACCCCCTGTCTACAGATGACACATTCTCCAGCTGACTGTGGCTGTAGATCAGTGTTAGGAGGCCCTGCTGGGCAGAGGTTGCACTCTGCATAGTCTCCTGTCACCTTTCTCTAAGCTCGACAACGCGGAGGACTCCCCCATGACTGCAGAGAGGACCTCCTGCTCTCTACCTGCCCTTATGTGGGGACTCTCTAAGCCAAAGGACTGACCTTACCTGAAAGTGGTCTCCAATCCTGGATGCCTGATTTATCTCTAGCGTGACCCTTGGCACAGTTTCTAGGAACCCGCTGCCACATATGAAGCCTTATGAGAGGAGAGTGCCACTTAATCCAAATTAGGGTTTGTCCCCAGGCTCCCCAATCCTGTATATTTCCCATACTTCGGAACAAAGCTGATCTGATTCATTGAAGTTGTCTCCTGAAGGGTTGTCTCCATTGTATCCACAGTCGTCTGAACTCTGTTCCCCCACTTCTGTTCCCTCCACCCACGTGGCCCCGTCCCCATGATCCCGAGGAAGAAGCAGAGCCCCAGGTCACATCACACCAGGTCAACAAACAATGGCAGAGACTTTACTAGTAAAATAACGACAACTTGGAAAAATCCAACATAAAATGCCCACCCAGAAGGGATCTCCCAGGGAACCAGGGGCAATAAAGATAAAGGAAAATGAAATGACAATATAACAGGTTGTTGTCTAGTTAAACCACAGCATAGACTTGTGTCGATCCATAGCTGTAAGAACAAACACCCATTTCTTTAATTTAATGGAAAACAGGTGTCAGGTTTTGCTTAATTTAATATACATATATAGATACATAGTTACTTGTTTGATTTTTGTAAATAGAGAAACATACATATATTTTTCAAATAGAGATTACTGTGGTGATTTGAAAGAAAATGACCCCCAAAGGAGTGCTACTATTAGGAAGTGTGGCTTAGTTGGAGAAGGTGTGGCCTTGTTGGAGGAAGTGTGTCACTGTGGAGGCGGGCTTTGGGGTATTGGCTAAAGCTTTACTCATTGTCACAGTCTCTTTCTTGTTGCCTACAAGATGTAGGATGTTTAGCTGCTATTTCAGCTCTACATCTGTCTGCATGCCTCTATGCTCCCCATCATGATGATAACGGACTGAACCTCTGAAACTGTAAGATAGCCACCTCAATTAAATTTTTTCTTTACAAGAGTTGCCATGGTCATAGCGTTTCCTCACAGCAATAGAAACCTTAACTAGGATGGATACTTGCATCAAATTTTGCATTACTAAGTTTATATTTAATACATATAAAATTCATTATGTATATTCAGCATACACATTGAACCTACCTTTTCATTTAATTTTCTTTTCCTTTTTCCTTTTGAGACAAGGTTTCTCTGTGTATCACTGGATGGTTGGGAACTCACTTAGGTATATCAGACTGGTGATGAACTCATTTAGAGTCATCAGTATCAGCTTCTAAAGTGCTGGGATTGAAGGTGTACCCCACTATTCCCAGATTTTCATTTAATTTCAGTTGCTTGAATTTTGGAGCATTCTCAGATAACCGTGTCTGACCACTGTGCACATTAGAGAGTGAAACGGAATTTTGCATGTCTGTATAAATGTAGTATACACTGATGTTTTCAGTATACTCCTTATTTCTTAGGTGTGCTTAAGTTTTTGCTATTGTAGCGCAAGACTGGCAAAGACTGAAACACTGAAAGTATATTTCTACAAGTCTCATGAATCTTTCCACGTTTTTTGCTGCAATATTTTAAATTTTATATTGAGTAAATTTTCAGTTCTAAAACTAAGGTTTCCCTCTGGAAAGTTAATTCAAGTATGATTTCTAAACATACCTATTTCTAGAATAATTTAAAGACTAAATGTATTAAATAATTACATCTAAATGTGGGAAAGCATAGATGAAATAGACAACAAAACTTTGCTGAATTCCATGTGTAGCTTTCTTTGCCTTTTGTTGCCAGGTCACAATGATGTCCCTGTGTTTACAAGTAATTTAGAAAGTTTAATTTGAAAATATTAAGAGTCTAAAGGGAAATACCATCACATAAAGATACACGTATCACATATCACAAGGGCAAGTTGAATTTCCATCCATGCTTGGTATCACCAAATTTCATCACTAACAATTTCCCACTCTCAGCTCTAGGCTTTGCCAACATAACTACATTTACTCCCCTGCTTTCTGTATCATCAGAAACAACGCCCTGGTATTTCATATCCTGCTTCACAGGCCAGACATTTTTAGCAACTTGAGGACGTGTGACTTGAAAACATGAGCAGCACTGAGAAATGTATTCTCTTCCAATCTTCATAGCTAAGGGGAGTTAGAGTTGAACAATTCCCAGCGCTGCATAGAAACTGAAAAATATTAAGTTCACAGACTCAGTCCTTGGCATTGAAACTGACCGTGAAGGTTTTTCAGAGTGGGAAGGAAAGACCACACAAGTTAGGTTTTAGAATCCTCCTGGAAATGACCAAAATGACTTGCTATTGAAAGTGTCAAGACTTTAGTTTCCTTATCCTTAAAGTCAAAGGCTTGAGTAGGTAAGCTCTAGGGTCCTTTTCAAATAAACTAATTGTTGTATTATGCCACTAGCCACAATTATGTGGGATGTATTGTTCAACTCAACTAAATGGTTAATTTTCCAGGTATGTTAATCATTGAACCTTCTGATGACCATGTCCTTTGTTTTGTGACTTTGATCTCTCCTGGTCTGGGTGGCATCACTCCCAGGATATATGTATTCTAAATCAGGGCTGTGGCTACAGGGGCTGTTCAAATGCATTCCTTATGACCCAGGTGAGCTTAATTCACCCCACAGAAGCATTTGATGGACCTCAGAAATATTTATGTTTGTGTTGGTAAATTTTCTGCATCATCTCCCAGAAGCCATGAATGAAATGTGAATTTTGACAGCCCCAGCTTCCCAGAGGCATTGGTGGCTCATATCAGCGATATTGCAGTGACAAGCTTTTGGACCCTAGGAAGTGCAGAGGCACTGCCACAACCCCCTATTATGTATGGGTCATAACTGTGTGACCAGTCCTCTTCAGAGGGGACTTAGGATGGATTAGCATTCTGTACCTAGAACCACCGATTCCCAGTGAGACAGCTGATTATGTGGCCTTGAAGAAACATAGCTCTAACTTTGGAAAATGGTGTGATAGATTACCTGAGACCAGGTTTGTAACACACATCAGAAGTTTTGCAAATTCAAGGAATTTTTTGCACTGCCCTTTCCTGTCATGTTTATCCTGGGATAAATAAAATTAATTCAACCTGTTAGACTGCCAGTATGTTCAGAATTGGACTTCTCTTTTGGTGTGAAAAATGCCATCTGTGGAATCTTGCACCAACTTCAAGAATATAAGTACTTACAAAATACTTGTCAACATGGATTCTTAATGAATCTTTACATTGTTAAAATAAAAACAGTCAAATAGATATTCAGCACACTGAATACCACATCATTCATTTTTAGAGAGATC
>NC_022010.1:92838579-92844451 GCF_000317375.1 Microtus ochrogaster
TTTGTTTTCCACAATAAACAATAAATTTTCCCGCAGTAATCTTTAAAATTTCAAAAAGAAGACTGAGTCCCACAATAACTACTCCACTTTGTTGTTATGATGTCATGATACTAGTGATAATAGTGCGACTATAAGACTGGTTTTGGGTAGCAGCTGCTCAAGATGGTTCCATCTTGCTTAGCTAAAATTGTACACTTTCTTACAGCATTCTGGAAAAAGCTCCAAATAAAATTTTCAAAAAACCCTACCAACTACTCAGAGCCTATTTACAATTATACTAGTCAGTAATCTTAAAACTTAACCATCATATTAGCTTTAAGGATCCCATAAAAAAAAAAACATCACCCCCCATGACAGCTAAAAGTTATTTTAAAAGACAACAGCCCTTCTCCCAACAATGTTTGTCCTCAGGGTTAGGGACATCAATTAGGGTTGATGGGTTAACACCAATATTGTATAGGGTTGGGGATTGGGGTGGAAGTTTTGTAGGCTCAAAGATTTCACTTAAAAAATTCGATGGGATAATATGTAGGTTAATATGAGCTTACTCACACTAATAATAATAATAAATAATAAAATAAGTATTTGTGAGCTATTATTTATAGAGAATTTACATTCCTATAGATTCTTGTATATTGATGCAAATTTAAATTATATACTATACTATATTAAAATATGCTCCTATTCCTTTTTATAATATTTGTACACCTACACAAAGTTATTTTGTCATTTTATTTGCATGCATATTTCTACCTCTGTTTAAGACATTTGTATAGTGATACAATTTTAGGATATATTTATCATATTGCATTATACATTTCTACCTCTGATCAAAATACTTACACATTGTTTACATTTTAAGGCCATTGTTCTTATTTACTGCACAGTTGTTTAAAGATTGTCTAATATAAAGTTTTAGTCTTTGAGCTATATAAATTATTATTAAGAATTATAGGTCAATAGTCATCCATGCTTGTCACGCTTATAGTTAGACTAATCAGGTTTATTAAGATACATAGAAATTATATTCTGCATACGTAGGTAATCTTCAACCTCTTTAAAAAGCTGTAAAATATGACATTGAAATAACTTAAGGTTCTGTTGACATGAGACGCATTTTCTCCTGATGGCATTGATCTATTGCCCCTCAAAATATTGAGGTCTAAAGACACTTAGAGCTTGCTTTCTTCTTGGTAAAACTGGCCTTTGGGTAAGAAACTGCCCATGCTTTGACCACTGACAAAATACATGGTGTCTGGACTGGACAAGCAAAATAAAAAGACAAAGACTACCAAACCTTGCCAAGACAGGGAAAGATGGTTTTAAAATGTATAGTAGGAGCTGCGGGCTGCATTCCGCCACCCAGCTCCTGCCACTGGCTAACTTTACCTGAAATAACAACACACAAATTGTAGTCTTTTAAACACTGCTTGGCCCATTACTCTAGCCCTTACAGGCTAATTCTCATATAGATCAACCCATCTCTAATAATCTGTGTAGCATCAGTCTTACCAGGAAAGATTCAGCATGTCTGACCTGACGGCTTGCTTCATAGCGTGCGTCTGCCTCTGAGAGCAGAGCTATCACGTCTGCCCGGGAGAGGGGAGCATGGCATCTCTGAGCTCACTTCCTCTTCCTCCCAGCATTTTGTTCTGTTTACTCCTCCCACCTATGTTTTAACCTATGAGGGCCAGCCAAGCAGTTTCTTTATTTTTTAACCAATGACCTTCCTCCATCAAAAATTGGTCTGTCAGTTACTCTAGGCCTAGCCAAAGTTGGTTGCTCTAACACTGCAAATGAGACTTTGGATAGTTCCCTAGGTAGTCTGTTGTCTCTGTCATTTACTACACATTTTAGAAGTACTTGATTGCACTTCCTGCCTACTCAAGTAATATTATCTCCCTTCCCAGGTCTCCAATGGGGTTAAAGACTAGATAGTAGTAGTTACTTTCCTCTTATGACTTACCTAAGCCATTTCTAATATAAGACTTAGAGTCCTTAAAATAAAATAAAATAATTATTAAAACATTTAACACATATTTCTTTCTTAATATTTTTATGCTAGTTGTAAATCTAATTTTTATACTTGATATCTGTTCTTTTTGAATATAGTTTTATATTGGGTTTAGAACTCTCTTATTTAGACAAAAGGGGGAAGTGATAGAGAACCCCCTTGAGCCAATGGCCTTTGTGAGGCTAGACCAGGTTGGGCATGGCCTTGGGTACCAAAAAGGTACTGGGCCATCTGCTCACTGTCTTTCTCACTCCTCTCTCTCACCTGGATGCTGGGTTTGGTTCCTGTGACTGGTTTGTACAGAGGCCTGTGATCTGTAAGTCCTCCCTAAATAAAGTACTCCTTTATTATACTTAATTCTGAGCTAGTGTGCAATTATTTTATTTGCTTTTGCCTTCAAATTCTGTTTGAAAAAAATGTCAGGTCACTTTCTAAAATATACTAATTTACAGTCTCATCAGCAACATATGAGAACTCCACTTTTCCCAGACCCCCAGCAGCACTTTTTTTTTAAAGATCAAGTTTTAAACAATGTGTACATGTGTTTCTCTGTGTGCATATGCTGTGTGTGTGTGTGTGTGTGTGTGTGTGTGTGTGTGTGCACCTACAGAGGTTAGCAGAAGGCATTAGATTCCTAGAACTGAAAACACAGGCAACTGTGAGCTATTTGACATGGGTGCTGGGAACTTAACTCAGGTCCTCTGAAGAGCAGGAAGTAATCAACTTCTGAGCTTTCTCTCTACCCTCAAAAGTGTAGTACAGAATAACCTCTAACCTGTGATCCCATTGTAATCATGATTGTCACCAAAATTGGCTCCATCTTTTGATTGTAGCCATCTTAGAAAATGTACACCAAGCATGATATTTCATTGATGGCTAATAAACTCTCCTTTAAAAATGCTTTCAAAATCTCTCTCTCTCTCTCTCTCTCTCTCTCTCTCTCTCTCTCTGTCTGTCTGCATACTTGAGGTGTGCACTTGTAAACCATGGTATACATGTGAAAGTCAGAAAACAATTTGCTGGAGTTGAATTTCTCATTGTAAATGCAGGTCTTTGAAGGTTTGGTAGTAAGTGCTTTTACCACCAAGTTCTCTTGCTGGCCTCTCTTCTATTAAAATATTAGAAAGAAAACCAGCATGTATCATGAGAAACATCAATAAATCTGCATTCAGGGAGAAAGAATTCTGTCCTGAACCATTCATGTTGCCTACTTCCCTTACTGCTGAGGATCCTAGCACTAGGACCCTGCATTCTTGCCTTCAAGCTATAGAAGAATCTGAATAAATGACATCAATATGGGAAGCTTGTGAAACAAGAAATATATGGGACTGTTTGTATTGATTTCCCTGCAATAATTACACAGGTTTAATTACAGCAAATAAATTAGATCAATGCACTTAAATCAATAGGCACCAAATGAAACATGCTGGTTTTACAAGTCTTAATGGGACCCCAGACAGGAACTGGTTGCCAGTGGACATTATAGCACATCTATCTTTGAAAGGAAGTTTGGGGGGTGATGAAGTGTTGAAAGAGGCCACTTGTTTGGTTTTTGGCCACCCAGACTTCTGAAATAATCACACAGAAACTATATTATTTAAATCACTGCTTGGCCTATTAGCTCTAGCTTCTTATCAGCTAGCTCTTACATATTAATTTAACCCATTTCTATTAATCTGTGTATTTCCACGAGGCTGTGGTTTACCAGGTAAACTTCCTGCATCTGTCTCCGGTGGGGCTTCTTGACTTCTCCCCTGACTGCCCTTTTTCTCTCAGCATTCAGTTTAGTTTTCCCCGCCTAGCTAAGTTCTGCCTTGCTATAGGCCTAAAACAGTTTCTTTATTCACCAGTGGTATTTACAGCATACAGAGGGGAATCCCACATCAATGAAGGAGTACCTGAGGCCATTTTCCAATTCTGCACCCACCATGGGTTAAGGTCTAGAGTAGTCGGTCTACTTCATAACTAGGTGATGATCACGTCCATATTCATAGGTTTGCACGTGGGACAGAAGATCTCATTCTACATCAGATCCCACCACTTTGCTAAGGTTGGTTAAGCTGTGCATCCTTGAATCCCATAATCATGTGATGGCCTGGATATCTGTTTCCTTCTTATCTTTCCACATAACAGCGTTGGTCATATCCTTAATGCTCAGTGCTTGTTGGTTGACAGAATGAATGAATATACCGCATGTAGGCTTAGTGGTTTAATCATAAAAGGCCAACAGAGAAGGAGCTAAGCCAATCACAGGAGAAAGGTTCTCTTTTATCTCAGTGTAGTGTGATTGCCTCTTGATGCCCTTCTGACTTGTACCTCCCACTTCTGTAGCTTACACTGTGCTGAACTCTGTGCTGAATGTGCTCCCTGCCCCACCCCCACACCACAGGGAAGGAAATATCTGATGCAAATTTAATTCTTTATTTCAATGATGAACAATTTAGTTTATCAAGAAGAGCACAAAAAAGAAAATTTTGGTATCTTAAAACTTACAGAAAATTCTTAAATGTTTTGTTGCTTGTCTTTACAGACATTTCTATGCATGTCTATATGAGTCCATGTCTTTGAGAAGCTGACAAAACAAAAGTTAAAATACAACTTAAAGAAGCTGTCTTATTTTTAGAAGGGCCAGTTGAACAGTGGGTAACATGCCAGCCAAACAAATATAAGAAGCTGAGTTTGGATCTCTAACACCAATGTAGAAGAAAAAAATTAGCATTTTGGTGTTTTTCAGTAACCCAAACAGTGGGTGGCACAGACATATGGACAGCAATACCGAAACAACAAGCTTCAGGTTCAGTGAGAAACACTGTTTCAAGAAAACAAGATAGAGCTTAGAATCAGCCCCATTTTTGACAGGGTCCCTGAACCCTGGGGAGAAGGTGCAGTATAGAAGTGCTGCTTCTGGGTAAGTTCCCTTGAGACATTAATTCTCTTCACTTTGCTCAGTTGTGAGTGTCTGAGTTAACCACCACCCACTGCACAAAGAAACTCAGAATTCAGGAGAAACAGAGCAAAGCAGTGTCTTTGATACATGACAGGGGGCTGCGCTCAGGAACCCACAGCTGCTCATGCCTGCACAAGGTCAAGCCAGTCAACGCTCTAGCAGGGAATGGGAAGGGGTTCATGAGCCCCCATCCCTAGCTGAAGAGCTATGGACAGCTGATGTATTCTAGAAGAGGAAGAGTTCTTTAATACTGTAGCTACTGGTGGGGTGACCACACTCCAATAGGTAGTTCCATGTCTAGAAGCATATGAACAACATAAATTGGAATTGATGGGTTATTAAATATATATGAAAAAGAAAACATAGAGTTAGGGAGGAAATAAAGCTAAACATTATCAAAATAGATTATATGAAAATTTCTTAAAGAACTAATATATATATGTATTTATATATGCATATTAAATATATATGTGTGTGTATGTATTTCAAAAAACAAGGTGAATAGCAGTAGAAGATGCCCAATGTTGATCTCTGGCAGCTATTTTCATGCATAAGTGAGCACACTGAGACACACATGTGCATACACTTATGTACACCATGTACACACAAAACCAAACCAAAAATTGCCACACTTGCCAGTTATCCAATTGCTTGGACTATTGCTGTAACTATGTATGACATAATTCTTCTGTATGTTTCCTCAACAAATATACCATGAAGACATTGTAACTAGCTGGATAAACACCATGCTGTTCTTTCCTTTGAAGCCACCAGAGCAGCCCCATAAACTTGCAGCATGATTCTTGTTCTGAGATTTCTTTTTGTTCAGTGATTTCCTCTAAATTGAAACATTCCTTCTAGGAGGATAGCTATTAAGACTCAGGAAGTAAGCCGGGCGATGGTGGCGCACG
>NC_022010.1:92844670-92850957 GCF_000317375.1 Microtus ochrogaster
AAAAGTCACTTTACCAGGCCCAGATTTTGCAAGCAGTAATAACTGCTAAGGAGAGGAGACTCTCATACAGTGGAGTTACTTGTAAGCTGTGCAGTGATCTCTAAGGATGCAGCTTTCCTGAGTCTTCACCCAGGCTGGGGTGGGCTTTTTGATGAAGCAACTCCTTTGGGTTATCCATGTTCCTGTAAATAGCCCTTTATTCATACTCCTGTGTAAACCCCCAAATTGCAGGTTCGCAAAGTTGGAATGTTAGTGGAATTGTTAGTTTGGTTGATTTTCTCTCTAGGGTGAGTAGACTTTTGCTTATGATTTTCCAGAAAAGGTCAATGCACCAGATTTCTCTTCAGCTTCTTTAAGACCCTGAACCTGGGTGGTTTCATGGGTTTGTGGTCTGTGCCCCTGTACATAGAAGGACTATGCATTTGGCTCAGTGTTTTTATGTTGCCATCATAAAAACATGTTTGAATTTCTTATTAGTGTTTATTCATTGTAGAAAATAATAGCCTTCATCATGACATTTTTTCGCCATGTAATTGAGTTTATCTGTCAAGATATTTTTAATGAAATTGAATAAGAGGTGCCATGTGCTTCTTTTACTCCGAGTACTGTCAATGGTCCTCGGACCCTCAGGTTCTTTCTGTCTTTTGCTTCTTCAGTGAACTTTCTTTTGCAAGAACACCTATTCTGGTAGCTTCCTGAGAAATGCTGTGTAGGAGGTAAGAGTTTTGGAAACTTTACATGTCTGAAAAAAACCTTTTTCATAGCTTCATATTCTAAGAGTATGGCTCAAATATAGAATTCTTGGTTGGAAGTAGTTTTCCCCTGGCTCTTGGCAAAACTGCTTTATTATCTTTTAGCATCCACAATTTTGTCAGAAGACAGCTGCCCATCTGATTCCTGACCCAGAGATAGGACCTGACTTCCTCTCTCTGGACTGCAGCTATTTTCTGACCTTCATGCTTGATTACATGTCTCACTCATCCACCTGAAGGTGATTTATCTTTTAAAAAGATGAATCTTTGTTTTAGCAGTAGTTTGAGCAAGAACAGAAGATGTAAACACATGTTTTCGATCTGAGTCATTTTTAAAGGTCTGCATCACTCTTGAAGTTTGACCTTTCTCTCGGTATGCAGAATCAGGTGGTGGTGATGGGGGAATAATTTGCATATGAAGCTAGAACACCTTCTGAAAGAGACTCTGATCTTGCTTTCCAAAAGTCAATGTTAAAGAAACCTTTGTCGTAGATGAGAAACAACACAAAGATCTCCAGAGACAAATTCACCTTGAGGAGGGAGACAGTACCATAGCACTGGATCTGTGCTTCTGAACTAATGGTTTGCTACATCAGACACACAGTCGTCTCTAGAGAGCCCCAAAAGATATATTGAGTCAACTTTATGTTATTTTTCTACCTGCAATAATTTTATCTCTAATAACCTGGCAATGATTCAAATATAAAACAAGATTTACATTCATTCCTTCTAAAGGGTGTACTACCATAAATTCTCACGCAAGTGTGATCAAAGGCTGTGATGAATCTAGATTTCAAATGAAAGAACGGTGAAAGGGCTTTAAGATTCTTAGACTGAATAGATTCTTTTGGGGGGTAAGGGGGGAAAAACAACAACAACAACAACAACAACAACAACAACAACAACAACACAAAACAGTCCCAAACATGAAGGAATAAGAAGCAGTGGAATAGATAGGAAGTTTAAGAGATGCTCCAAGGATGGGGTTGGCTTCTGGGTTGTGAGCACTAATTAATCGTTTACGATTTCCCTCCTGCAGGTCCCTTCCTATTCGTTCTTACGTTTTGGAAAAGGGATTAAATCAGAGCCTAGTATATGCCAAGTATGACCTTGCCCACCACTTGTTTGACTGAAAGTCGTTGCCGTAGTTCCATATGTCTGGACACTTGGTACTCCATTGACGGAACTGTTCAGAAGGATTAGGAGGCGTGGCCTTGTGGGAATAGGCATGTTATTGGAGTAGGCTTTGTGGTTTCAAAAGCTCACCTCATCCCCAGAGTGTGTTCTTTCTGTCTCCTACTTGAGGATAAGGATGTAAGCTCTTAGCTACTTCTCCAGCACCATGCCTGCCTCATTGCTGCCATGTTCCTTACCATGATCATGGATGACCCCCTAATTAAATTTTAGTTTATAAGTTGCCTTGGCCATGGAATTTTGTCATGGTGATAGAAAAATAACAGAAATCCACTGAGCTACACTCCCCAATTCTATTGAAGCATTTCTTGATGGTTTTCATTGTCTGGAGTGTTGGTGGTCTGGGGACAGCTGAGCAGAATAGCATAAGCAGGCCATTCATTCCACAGAATCAGGGTTACTATGCTTACTATAGTAACACTACAGAAACATGGTCACCATGTAATCAACTGAAGGAAGGAAAGTTTATCTGGTTCATAGTTTCAGAGAATCATGGTCATGTGGCTCAGTTCTTCCTAGGGTATCAGGAAGCAGAAGGTCAGGGTAGGGTTGCTGAGGACATACTATTTAAGGGTAAGCTTCCAGTGACCTTTCTTCTCATATATGTTGATCTTCAGCTCCATTTGCCTGACAGGCCCATGTGCTTGTCAATCCCCCCTCCCCCTGATTCTATGTTGTGGAATTTTAGAATATATAGTTTTTACTAATTGTGAATTATGTCATCAATATTCACAACACACTGGAACTGGTGAGATGGCTCAGCAGTTCATAACACTGGCTACTTTTGCACAGGACCTGGGTTCAGTTCTCATCACTCACATGATGCTTCACAGTGATCTGTAATTCCAGTTTCAGGGGATTTGACATCCTCTTCTGCATTCTGTGTGTACCAGACTTGCATACAATACACAGAGATACAAGTGTTAATAGAAACATTATATTAAAAAACCTAAACACATTTTTGTATATTCCTCATTTTTCATCAGTTGCACATTTTACATATTGAGTTTTTCTTGAGGGCTTCCAGAAAATTCATGCTGCCTTAGACTATGATTTTGTAGTCTCTTTTATTACACTTTTACTTAAAGAATGGGACTGATTGTCTTACAAAGACCTAATAGATCAATAAATGGAGAAAACTTAAAAGTCACTTGAACTTTTATATTTATCAAAATGTATGTGTCTATCACCTCCCTTTTTCCCTAAATTGCATACTCCTTAAAAACATTTCTTGCGTGTGTGTGTGTGTGTGTGTGTGTGTGTGTTTTGCCCATGTATACATGTGTGGAAGACAGAGATTGATATTAGGCATTGTCCTTTATTGCTCTTCATATTGCTGTTCTAGAATAGTCTTTCAGTGAATGTGGATCTCACTGATTGGAGTAGACTAGGTGGCCAGCAAGACCCAGGGATCCTGAAGCATTTATATCCCAGTAAGTACAGGGCTATAACACTTCATTGGATTTCTTATCTGTATGCTGGAGAGCCAGCTCAGTTGTTTAGGTTCTGAAGCAAGGGCTTTACACCTGACTTATCTCCACAACCCCTTAAAACCTTAATGGAGATGTTACTTTTAAAAGGGAAATGATAGTCAAATCGTCTGGGGCAAATATGGAAGGAGACTACCATCCCTAAGTGACCAATGCGTAGAGTGACTTGTGATTTTATTTTTTAGGAAAGGAGTGCTGGCTTTTGGTAAAGGAATAGAGGTACTCCTGAACTGTCACTAAGCAGAGAAGACTTTGAGGAAATAAACATGCTGCCCTATGTGTGCATGCTCTCTGATTTCTTGCTGGGGCCACTCACAGTTAAATCTAACAAAAGAAAAAAAATGCAAGCAAGAAATCACGGGTGCTACTGTACCCAGATATAGCTGCTTCAGGTACAGGCAAACTATCATGGAAGGAGATGGATGGAGATAATTTGGTACCATCGCCTTTTTTTTTAAAGCTCCTCAAAGCAGAACATATTCTCCCTCATTGACATTCTGAGAACATTCTATTTATACCTCAGCCAAGGCACCTGAGATAGTTATAATGCATTTCCATGTTTAGACCTTAGTTTTTTCATCAGGGACTCTGTCTTAATTATCACTCCATTCTTAGCACTTAGCATTATATTGCATACAGTGGTCCTGATGCACACACTTGCCAAACAAAAACAGAAGATGGCATACCCCAGGGCTCTGTAATGAAAATGATGGCCGAAAGGAAATCCCATCCCCCTTCTTCCTTTCACATATGATGCCTTTGGATAATCTCAGGCTGGCTGAGGTCAAGAATTAGAAAAATAAAGAATGCAAGATGAGGTTTGCTGATTTAGAAGAGACCATGAATCTAAAACACTTTGTGAGATATAGTGTTAGCCAAACATCACTAGTGTCAGTTCCATTTTTTTTGGGGGGGGATGGAAATGAGAAGGAATAAAAAGAAAACTAACCAAAAGCTGGTCAATAAAGAGAAAATTACACTCCTTTCTAGTTCCTATTACATGAAAAAGTTAAAACAGACAAACAAAAGCGCTTTATTCATCTTGGGCTGCTGGCCTGATCAAAGTCATCATGAACAACTTTCTACACTAATCCTGGTTCATTCTGCAATATTTGGTTATCACTTTTGGTGTTGTAGTTTATACAAAACCATTAATGTCTATTATATTTACTACATCTAAACTCTCTGTGCAAGGATGCTTAGGTAATTCATTTACTAATGGATGTAAAGAGCTCTGAGTTCCAAAGGGAAAGCAGGAAACTGGAATTGCTAATCTGTCTTTCTATATTGCATGAGTCTCTGATTCTGCTGTTGGTTTGGTTTCGGTTTTCCAAGTTCCAGGAAGTTCCATAAATGCACCTGCAAGATGCAATGGCACTCTGTGATGCATTATAAATGAAGGGCTAGATCAACTGGTAAAGATAGGAATAAATACCAGGGAGACAGATCAACTGGTAAAGATAGGAATAAATACTGGGAAGACAGCTCCTTCAGTAAAGTGTTTTCAGAGCCAGTGAAGATCCCCCAGGACCCGGAGACCAGCTTACAAACCCAGCACTGTGGAGGAAAGCATTAGCTTTCTAGTCAGCTAGTCTGGCCAGCCAGGGAGCTCCAGGGCCAGTGAGAGACCTTGCAGTAAAAAAATAGGTGGAAACCAATTGAGGATGACCTCTGACCTCTACATGTGTAATAATGTATGCATCCCCATGCACGCGCACGTGCGCATGCACACACACACATACACACACACACACACACACACGAGGTACAGAAAATTAGAAAAGTAAGAACATTTTCAGATCTTCTTTAAATGACTGAAGAAAACACAAATGTGGTTTGGGTGGAGAAATGTGAACAAAATAAGTTAGGGGTGTGATCAAATGTTTAGATGTCTTTTGGCACAGGATCAGTGTCACATGGTTCTTCTGTCATGCTAAGGAAAAAGGACAACCAGGATGTAAGACACTTCTTAGTTCACTCTGGTGGCTAGATAAAATTTGGGTCATATTTTGACATGAATGATTCAGTTCAATTTTCTCCCGAATAACAGCGCCTTCCTTCACACAGTAGAGCAATAGCTGTTCTTTGTGGAGCTCCTGAGAGATGGCAGTGGGGCCTCTCCCGTGTGCCTTTTCAAGAGTGAAAAACATTGTCATTGTTAGGAGTTCTAAGTTTGATTTTGCTCTTTCAGGTCAAGGAATAATTTGAGATGTTGCTCCATGAGAGAGTTTTGGATTTTTTTTTTTTTATTTAAGAAAACCAGAGCATATAAATATTTATCTCATGGCTTAAGGTTTTATGACTTTAAAGAAAAATTTAAGATTAGATTGCACATCTCACCCTCAGTCCCCTGAGAGCTGGCCTTTTACTTTATTGCAGAAGGTTTGCATATCAAAATGCCAGCTTGACCCAGCTGCCTGAACGTCCTGAATGTCAAGCACTCAGCAAAACCCACTCATTTTCTTTTACTAGTTGGCATTTTCCTAATTTCTCTTAAGTAAAAGTAATTTCAGGTATATCTTTGTCATGAGCGCGATTCTAGGTTCCCCTTCCTTCCATCAGCTCTGTTAAGAGATTTTCAAGTGCTCCTCTGTATGCACACTCTGCATAGCTGCCAGCCTTATGTGTCTATTTTGTCAGCGTCATGGGCTGTCCGGACAAAACACAATAGACCAGATAGTATCAATAAAATCGAAATTTACCTCCACAATTCTAGCGAGTGGAAGATGTGAGATTTAGGCACTGGTTAATTCTAGGGAGGACCTGCTTCCTGATTTAGAGATGTCCGGCTCCTGGCATATCCTTGGGGAGTAGAAAGGACAAAGGGGATCACAGGGGTGACTCTTTTTTT
>NC_022010.1:92851305-92859370 GCF_000317375.1 Microtus ochrogaster
ACTCTTGTCCTGGCACTTTTTCATTCCTGAATGCTGCTCTTTGTGACCCCTCAGTTCCCAAAGGTCCTGCTTCCTCCACCTATTACTTTCAGGAATAAATTTCTCATTTGAGACGGGGAGCATGTGACATTCAGACCAGCGAGATCATGTTAAGGGCATCATATGTTGAATCTTATATACAGGTGTGCCTTTTGAATCTTGATAAAAATTAATTAATGTGTGTACTGCTCTGAAATCTACTTTTTATGCCTTGTGCATTATATGCATTTCTCTTTCAGTGTGATAAATCTATTGCTTTCATTCTAATGGCTGTTAAATATTCCCCCGAGATAGAACCTGATTCACTTAAAGAACTCCCAACTGGCTGGCTCTTAAATTGTTTCCAGTGTTCATCTATTATTGTATTGACACAATAAACTTCTCTGTGCACATAATATTTGCAAATTTGGAGAGAGTATGCATATCAGGAGAAATATCTAGAAATGGTATTTGTAAGACAAGAGTGTATACATACGGAATTCAAGAACAGCTGTCAAACTGAGTAGGGCTTCCCTCCCCAGGAGCACTTGAAGAAGCCATTTTATTATTCACATCTTCCCAATTTTGGTGAATGATTGTGCATTCTGTGCCTGACACAAGGCCTGGGGTAGGGTCATTTGTAAGAGCGGAAGCTGGCTGACTGAGCAAAGGTTGTGGCAGAAATACTTGCAGCATCATAGCCGGGGAAAGTATCACGTGGTGAGAGACCCTGACAGAGGGCAAGGGGAGCAAATGCACATTGTTATGATGATAAATTACCTGAAATACTTTGTTTTTTAGTTTTCATACTCGATAATGGGTTTCATTATGTCATCTTATTTATGTACATCATTGCTCTTTGCCATACTCATCTTTATAATCCTCTGTTACCTTTTTCTTAATTCATGCTGACTCCTTGTATCATCCACAGTTCCCCGTTCCCCTTGTACTATAATGTCATATATATGTATATCTAATACATAATATCTGTATTAATCTGGATTGTGTATAGGAGAAAAACCCTGAGATACCTTTTCTTTCTTCCTCCTCCTTATGCTCTCTTGTTCCCCACTCTGATCCTCTTCCTCTCCCCAAACAGTCTACCTTATACCTTCATGTCACACACACAGACACACACACCACAGATATACCATACACAGACACACACACACACACACACCACAGATATATCATACACAGACAGACACACACACACACACACACACACACACACACACACACCACAATCCACTTTCCACATATGACAAAAAACACATGGTATTTGTCTTTCCATTATGATCTTCAGCTCCTTTTATTTCCCAGAATGGAATATACTTTCATTTTCCTTTATGGTTGAATAATACTACATTGTGTGTGTGTGTGTGTGTGTGTGTGTGTGTGTGTGTGTGTGAAAGAGAGAGAAAGAGAGACAGAGGCAGAGACAGAGAGACAGAGAGAGGGAGACAGAGATACCTAGAATGGTCCCTTACTCTGGCTACAGTTGGTAGTGCCAGAATGTTTGTAAACACTCAGGAATCTCTGGCGTGCTTACTTAGATTTCTCCAGGTACAGCTGGAAAACTCACTTTTTATAACAAACTCACTCTCAAACAGCATGAATCTATCCCAAGGGCTTTGCCTCCTTTTCCAGCATTGCTATGTTGAGGATTAACTTTCCCACCCAGGAAGACTGGAGGACACATTTAAGCTGTAGCTGTATGTTCTGACAGATGACAGAAGCTGTCTTGGCTTTGAAGATTTGAGGCTTGACTTTGAAGAAGGGGTCTCTGATCAATGTTTATCATTAAAGCCACAAGCAGAAAGTGTAAAGCGTGCCTGCAGTCCTTTGGCTCCCGGACCAGGAGCATCAATATTATGGAAGAAAATGCATTTTCTCAGATCTCATCCTAGATTTCCTGAATTCATTACATTAGAGGCACAGACCAACAATCTGGCTTTAGTGATTTCTCTAGGTGATTTTGGCAGTTGTTAAGTTTTGTTAAATGAAGGTGACATTCTTGTTTTAGATTTGGTTTAGTATCCAGGACTATGCATGGTGTGTCATTAAGGGGTGGGATCACATTAACATTTGGTGGAGTGCTTAACTCCATATAGGACAACCCTAACTCCCTGTGGTTATATAGTTTTTAATTATTTCTTCTTGAAACAGATAGTGTACCATGAACAGATCACATATTAACTAAACTTTGCTTCTTGTCTGCCTAAGAAAAGGTTCCCTTCCTACACATAGCATTAATTCCTTACAGGTCAGGTTAATTATCTATTATATGGTATGCTTTTACATTTTTTCTTTACTAGTTACTTTTGTTTGAGAGAGTTTATAGAAGTTTGTTGTCTTTTTTAACTCATAAGTTTTACTAATTTTAGGAATATTAGTCCTTAGTCATTTATGTTGCAAATTTGCTTACATTTGCAAATCTCAATTGAATTTACTGAAGTAAATTTTTATATCACCATGAATCATTTGAATTTACTTAAGGATATTTTTGAATCAGACAGTTAAAATTTTTATGTAGTCAAATTTATGTTATTTTTTTGAATTTTGAATTTTATGCATGTTTCACTAGAGCTTCCCAAACCTTGATAATAAAAAAAAACCATATTTTCTCCTAACTTTATGGCTTTATTTTAGCATATAAATATTTGATGTAAATGGAATTTATTTTGATTTGGGGAATGAAATATACATGCAAACTTATATTTTTCAAAAGTGTGAAAGTTATACTGGTGCCATATATTAAATGATCTGTGTCTCATACAGTGACATGAAATATCTTATGCATCATATTAAAGATTAGAACACCAGGAAAAGGAAGATGGTTCAGTTGGTAAAGTTCTGATTTTGCAAGCATGAGGTTGAACACCCACGTATAAAAGCCCAGTCATTCACCTATAATCCCAAACTGGGTGGCAGAGACAGGAGGGTCTCAGGGGTTGGGTAGCCGGGTAACCTAGCTGAATTAGTAAGATTCAGTAAAAAAAGTAAGGTGGAGAGTGATTGGGGAGTTATCTAAAGTTTTTTTCCAGCTTACACATGTGCACAGCCAGCTTGCAAAAACACAAGGATGAACATGTATACACACATACAAAATTAAGTGTATATACTTGGGATTATTTCTAAAGACCACTCTGTTGATTAAAATTGTATTCTAGTGAGCTTTCTGTGCAGTCTTAATATTTTAATTTGCATTTCCCTAATAATCAGTATTGCTGGGCATTTCTGCATGTGCTTATTTACCATTTATATGTGTTACTCAATCACCCTGCCTCTAGAACTGTAGGTATAGACAGTTCAAAGTGACCATGTGGGTGCTGAAAATCAAAACCTGAGTCCTTTGGAAGAGCAGCAAATACTCTTAACCACTGAGACATGTCTCCAGCTACTCTTAGATGTTCTTAAACTTTTATTTTTTTATATGTATATTTCTAATCATTTGCTTCTCCTCTATCCTCTCCTCATCAAGTCCACCAAAGACCATTATTACACAGGGGAATTTATAAATATATTGTGCATACTTAAAGAGCATAGATGAGGTGTTACTGGCAAGAGCATGAGTAACCTGAAGGTGGCCACACGAGTAAGTCTTCAGTCCAGTGTGTAGGATGTATTCCACACAGCTATATGGAAGGAACCCCCTTCAATTTATCTCTCCTGACACACGTACTCCAGCCACTGGGAGACCCCAGGGCCATGTGCAGTTAGGACAGAATGCCAACGAATGGCTGGGATTGGTAGTCATTCACTCATTGTATGAAACTGAAACAAAGTTCTCTCTTAATGCTTGATGAACATTAGTATTGTATTTTCTTGTACTAGATGGCAAAAGAGTAACCTTTCCACACTGAAATACATTGGCATCATTGTTGGTAATCAATGAACTATGTATGTGGAAAACTATTTCTGGACTTACTATTATGTTCTATTGATCCATATGTCAATATCAATCTATCTTGGTTACTTTAGCTTTATGCTAAGTCTATCTTATAAGTTTTATGTTAAGCTGAATATATGACTTCTAACTTTGAGTCTTTTGTTTTTCAGAGACTCTAAATTCTTTTTCTCCAACTATTCTAGCCCCAAACTTTAGAATATTCTTATATTTTCTCCAAAAAAGAATACTGAGATTTTAGGCCAAAGATAATTTTGGTGAGAACAGATAATTAATTGACTTTGATTTTTTGATTCATGAATGATATACCTTTTCATTTGTCTGTCTTTGGTTTTTCTGTGATGTTTAATGATTTTCTGTTTGTATTATATATATATTTCTTTGTGTTTAATAAATTTATTATATTTTATAGTGGTTGTGGAATGATTTTTCTTTTTCTATTATTTTTTCATTTATTTTACATACCGAACACAGTTTTTCTTCCCTCCTCTTCTCCTATCCCCTCCCCTCACCTATGTTCTGTCCCCCATCTACTACTCCTTTATCTTCATATGAAAAGAGGCAGACTTCCCATTGCACATCAAGTTGAGGGAGGCCCAAGGACCTCCCCCTGCATCAAGGTTGGGGAAGACAACCATGCTTAGGGATTGGGTTCCCCAAAGCTAGCTCAAGTTACTGGGACAGGTCCTGATCCCATTGCTAGGAACTGAACAAATAGACCAAGCTACACAACTGTCACACACATGCTGAGGACCTAGGTCAGTTCCATGCAGGCTCCCTAGCTGTCAGTTCAGAATCGGTGAGCTTCCACTAACATAGGTCAGCTGTTTATGTGGGTTCCCCTATCATGAATTTGGCCCCTGTGATTTGAACAATTCTTCCTCTTTCTCTTCAACAGGACTTCTGGAGTTCAGTAGAGCGCTTGCCTATGGATCTTTGCATCTGCTTCCACCATTTACTGGGTAAAGGCTCTCTGATGACAATCAGGACAGTCACCAATCTGAATACCTAGAAGGCCAGTTCAGTCACCCTCTTTACTGTTGGTAGGAGTCTTAGCTTGGGTCATGCTTATGATGGATTCCTGGGAGTTAGCCTGGTACCAGGTGTCTTCCTAACCCCACAATGGTTTCCTATCAAGATATCTCTTTCATTCGCCATGTCTATCCTGCCCCCCAACACACCCAACCAAACTCCTGTGCTCCCTTACTCCCAGCTTACCTCCTTGCCTCTACCACCCCAGGTTATTCAGAAGATCTCTTCTATTTACCTTTCCCAAGGAAATCCATGTCAAGATAGATTTTTCTTGTGGTCTTTCAGAAAAAAACAAAAAACAAAAAAAAAAACTACATGGAGACTTAAATCAATCATGAAAGCTTGGCCTTAGTTTAGGCTTGTTTCTAACTAACTCTTATAATTTAAATTAACTCTTCTATTTACCTTTCCCAAGGAAATCCATGTCAAGATAGATTTTTCTTGTGGTCTTTCAAAAAAAAAAAAAAAAAAAAAAAAAAAAACTACATGGAGACTTAAATCAATCATGAAAGCTTGGCCTTAGTTTAGGCTTGTTTCTAACTAACTCTTATAATTTAAATTAACCCATTTTTTTAATGAATTTCCTTTCTGCCTCATGGCTTTATGACTTCATCTCAGTATTGTTCATCCTGGTTTCTCAGAGTCTGGCTGGTGACTCTTCTTCTCAGCCCTCTCTCTGTCTAGAAGTCCAGCCTATACCTCCTGTCTAGCTATTGGCTGTTTAGCTTTTTATTAAACCAGTTATGGTGACACATCCTCACACAGTGTAATGGAATATTCCACAACAGTGTTTAGGTTTAGTTTCTAAGTGTTCACTGTTTAAATGTAAAAATTCTACCAATTTTGTGACATTGACCTTGAATCTCATGAACTTCCTTGTGGGAGGCTGCTTGTTGGTTCCTGGTTGCTCAGCCCCAAAATAATTACACAGGAACTATATTATTTAAAATACTGCTTGGCCAGTTACCTATAGCTTCTTATTAGCTAACACTTATAACTTAATTTAACTCATTTCTAGTAATCTCTGTATCGCCACATGGTTATGGCTTACCAGGTAAAGTCCCGGTGTCTGTGTCTGGTGGGGTTACATGGCTTCTCTATGACTCCACCTTCTTCCTCCCAGCATTCAGTTTAGTTTTCCCCACCTACCTAAGTACTGTCTTATCAATAGGCTAAAGTAGTTTCTTTATTCACCAATGGTATTCACCGCATACAAAGGTGAATCCCACATCACCTCCCCATTTCTGTTTAAATAAAAAGGAAGGTTTTAACTTTAACATAGCAAAATTACTGATAACAAGAGAGGTATTAAGCAAGAATTATAGTTACAATATTTATATCTACTTTATCTTTTATCATAACTAAGGAAAACTATAAATAAAACTACAAATTCTTCAACTCTATCAAAGACTCCAGAAGGATATGATATTACCTAAGTAAACAGGAAATGCATTGTAAGCAACTTCCAAAACTATAGAATTTTCAGAGACATCTCACTGCCTGGACAGTCACCCAAAGTTCTTCTGTATTGTTGGATCACCCATCTTGAGCCTACAGGCCCATAGTGTTTGGCAGACTTTTCCATGAAGCAAGAAATTTCAAAAACAGTTCTGCCTATATTGGCAGTTTGTCCGTTATTTTCTTTTGTGTCCTGAATAATGTCTGGCAGTCTCTTTCATGAAGCAGAAACCCTGAAGGACTGTCTCACCTTTAGGCAAATTGAGCAGTCATTTCTCTGTGGGTCCTGAATGTCCAGTTAAGCAGTCCTGGCAAGATCAGTTTTGTGCCCCTAACAAACTCCATGAGGAACATTTTCAATGCCCATTTTCCTCTTGAAGTAATTGGTGCTGCCAGGAGCAGATGTGTCTCAGTGTCATGAAAAGTCCTAAATTCTTAAACATTTTAAATGCCATATTCTGAAGGTCTGTGAAAGATTTGAAGAATACCTATCTAACTGAAATATATCTCTATATATCTACAAAACCTAACATGACTATACACTTGACTATTATAGTTGATTATCAACTACACTACATTTTTAAATGAGTTGCACATACGATACCTTAATCAAGAGCAGAAATATACATATAACAAAATTGACCTTAAATTTGTATCAATAGAACAAGATTTATACCAATGTAAATCTCTATAGCATATCCCCGTTTAAATGTAAAGAAACACTTACAAGTAATATTTGGGAATTTGGGCATAGTTCTCTCCATAATGCTTCCTGCTCTTTATTGAGAAAAGCAATTTTTTGAGGGGTGTTCAAGGTGATCTTTTGGGGGTCTTCATCCAGCAAATCATGTTATTCTAAAAGAAATCCACAGGTCCACATCTTCTGTGGAAACAAAAGAGGGACCTCTTTTCCAAAGCAACATATCCTTAGATCCATATTTTGAAGACAAAATATGTTTAAAGTATATAAACAAAATATGTTTAAAGTATATGTTGATTACTTATTCTTTTACAGCCAAAAATTCAAAGAAAACACAATAATATACATAATCCAGACTCTGTCAATTTTCCATCTTTACGTGGCTTATTTTTCTTTACTCCTTTTAATCTATGACTGTCTGTACTTTGTCTCTTTAAAGACTTTACCATTTTCCCCCTCTGTTCTAAGCTTAAGTACATTTTTGAAACACTGTGACCCATTTAGAGGTCTTTTATATTTGAATCTGTCCTATTGTGTATCTGTAATTCTTTACTGTCCAGGAGCACTTCTTAAAATGCTAAGTGTTTCTTAAAAACTTAAGCTGCAGCATTGCTAGGGTATGTATGGCACTTCCTGCTTGCCCAGCCTAGTCTGACATGGTGGAAGAGGTCCATTTACTGCCTCCAAGCCATGCACACTGCCCCAGTTCCAAGTATCAGTGAGTATGTTGAGCCATTAAGCAGTTTGTAACACACTGCTTACAAACCCCATAAATGCTCAGCTTCCTGAAAGAGCCAGAGGTCGTGCTGGCAGCACAGCCCAGAAATCCAGTATTTCAAAGCCATGTGGCTTTTGTTCTGCTACCGGTGAGTCAGAAAAGCCTCTCTTAAAGGAGTTGCAGCATGCCGCCAGCAAAGAGCAAGAAACTGTGTTAAACTCTTTTTTTT
>NC_022010.1:92861365-92868581 GCF_000317375.1 Microtus ochrogaster
CTCTCTGTCAATTTTCCATCTTTACGTGGCTTATTTTTCTTTACTCCTTTTAATCTATGACTGTCTGTACTTTGTCTCTTTAAAGACTTTACCATTTTCCCCCTCTGTTCTAAGCTTAAGTACATTTTTGAAACACTGTGACCCATTTAGAGGTCTTTTATATTTGACTCTGTCCTATTGTGTATCTGTAATTCTTTACTGTTCAGGAGAACTTCTTAAAATGCTAAGTGTTTCTTAAAAACTTAAGCAGCAGCATTGCTAGGGTATGTATGGCACTTCCTGCTGCCCAGCCTAGTCTGACATGGTGGAAAAGGTCCATTTACTGCCTCTAAGCCGTGCACACTGCCCCAGTTCCAAGTATCAGTGAGTATATGTTGAGCCATTAAGCAGCTTGTAACACACTGCTTACAAACCCCATAAATGCTCAGCCTCCTGAAAGAGCCAGAGGTCGTGCTGGCAGCACAGCCCAGAAAGCCAGTATTTCAAAGCCAGGTGGCTTTTGTTCTGCTACTGGTGAGTCAGAAAAGCCTCTCTTAAAGGAGCTCCAGCATGCCGCCAGCAAAGAGCAAGAAACTGTGTTAAACTCTTTTTTTTGTCTAGAATTTATTTTTAAGTTCTCTCAGGTTTTTAAGTGGATTTTAGTTGGCCACATTGGCGCCAATTATTGTGAAAGGCTGCTTGTTGGTTCCAGGCTGCTTAGCCACAAAATAATCACACAGAAACTATTATTTAAAACACTGCTTGGCCCATTAGCTCTAGCTTCTTGTTGGCTAACACTTATATCTTAATTTAAACCACTTCTAGTAATCTGCATGTCTCCACATGGCTGTGGCTTACCAAGTAAAGTTCTGGTGTCTGTGTCCAGTGGGGTTACATGGCTACTCTCTTATTCTTCCTTCTTCCTCCCAGCATTCAGTTTAGTTTTCCCTGCCTGCCTAAGTTCAGGCTTATCAATAGGCCAACACAGTTTCTTTATTAACCAAAGGTATCCACAGCATACAAAGTGGAATCCCACATCACTTCCCTTTAGTTCCAGTAGGTAGTTTGTGGTTTCCTCAAAATTTTCTTGCATGGGTAATAATGTCCATGCATAAAGACAGATTAATTTGCTTTGCAATCTGTAACTTTTTTGCTTGTTTAGAGAAAAAAATTTACTTTTCCTATTAACTACAATATTGTCTTTAACTTTCTCATAGATGCCCCATGGTGGATATTTCCGTTGTCTGCTGCAAATGTTTTTGGTTTAATCAAAATTGAGTATTTCATTTTGTCAGTGTTTATGCTTATTGAAATGATCATACAGTTGTTTAGTTCTGTTGTATTCATATGGTGACTCTATCGGTTTTCCAATGCTAAAGCAACTTACATTGCTAAAACTAAATCCTCCGTGATTATTCAGCGCTGTTAAATTTTATGAGGTATGGTCTGTTCTATGCCTTTTTCTTCTTTTCTGGGAAGATGTGAGCAAATGTCTATTCACCTCAGAGAGGGCATTGGTTAAGACCAAAGAAAAAAGTCTACTCCAGCCTAGTTTGGTGAACCAATCAGTTTACTGGGAGCACTCACAAGAGGACGAGTGACTTGAAGACAGCTACATTAGGCTTTGATGAGGACTCACACAAGCTGCTTCTTTGAAACTCCAGAAGAACTTGCAGGTCATCCTGCCAGCAGAAGATCTCCCCTTCAAGCACTTGTTTATACTTCTTTCTCTAACCTGGGGAGAGTGTGAATCTTATAACTTTCCACGCTGAATTTCCTTAATTTTCTGAGCTTTATAAGCTCCTCCCCCTCCCTACAGGAGGGAATATTGTCATCTGGAGGAAATAGTTGCACAACAAGGGTCTAATTTTTTTTCTACTAATGCCATGAGATGTTTTTACCTTTTGATAATTTGAAAACCTTCAAGTGTGCATGTTGCCTTTCTATTGGTTATATTTAATACTTTAAATATGTGTATTACTTATATATAAATATGTATATATTTATAAACTTTAAAAAGTACGTTTTAGGCTTCTGGTTTGGGTATAATTAAGAATAAGCATACTGCTCCATCATCAAATAAACATTGAACACAGTGGTAAAACTTACACAAACACTTGTGGGTGCTGAGATATGAACATAAGACTTCATTGGTCCTTCTGTCAATATGGATTTATAATACATATATGTATATATAGACATATTTATCATATAAATAGTATATATATGCATACATATATGTGATATCTCTATCATCTATCTATCTATCTATCTATCTATCTATCTATCTATCTATCTATCTATCTACCTATCTATCATCTATCTATCTTCATCATCATCATCATCTATCTAATTACTCCTGAGCTTAGATTAAAAGCTATTTGAAATTTAGTCTCTACACATGGCCATAGACCTGAGTATGAAACAAAGAGAGATTCTCAAGCTTTAGATCAGGTGTTGTAAAGGGGCTGCTTGTTTGTTTCCTGGCTACCAAGCAGCTCAACCCAGAAATAACCACATAGAAACTGTATTAATTAAGCAACTGCTTGGCCCATTAGCTCTAACTTCTTATTGTCTTACATATTAATCTAACCCATTTCTATTAATCTTTGTATAGCCACGAGGCTGTGGCTTACTGGGAAAAGTTCCAGCGTCTATCTCCAGTGAGGCTACATGTTTGTTTTTTTTTTTTTCTCTCTCTCCACATCTTTTCTCTCGGCATTCAGCCTAGTCTTCTCAGCCTACCTAAGTTCTGCCCTATCAGGCCAGTCCAGTTTCTTTGTTAACCAATGGTATTCACAGCATACAGGGGGGAATCCCACATCACTCAGGGAGGCAGAAGAGCATCTCAAACCTTCAAGTATGGTGTAGGAAATCTACTCCCTTCTCTCTTTTAATCTCCTGTCCCCTCCTTTTTCTTTCCTTTCTACTCCTTTCTCTCCTTTTTACTTTAATCTTTCTTTATGTTCTGTAATCCTGTACCCTCAGCACTAGGCAATCCTGCGCTAATGACAGTAGTGGCTTCCAGAAGTGAAGAAGGAATTGGACCCCAATGAGTGATAAATGGCGTTTGTTTCTGTTTTCCTTTTGTTGAACCAGCTGGCCTCAGATGTGGTGTAGTCACTGGTAAAGTATGTGGGACCAGGATGATGAGAGCCCAGAGGACAGAAAGGGCAACTTGTGAAGACAGAGCAGTGCCAAAGAAGTTAGGAAAAGGGAAGTTCTCAGGAAATTAACCCCTTAAATGTCTCAGATTTACTTTTTAGCTCTCCATGTATGAGGCTGATCCCCAAAACATCAAAGACCTTGCAACCTGAACTTTGCCCTAGATCATTACCTAGGCTGAGGATTGGCTCCTTGAAAATACAGTTTCACAGACACGCATACACGCATGCACACACATACACACACACACACACACACACACACACACACACACACACACGCACACACGACATCTGAACAGTATTACAAATGCTTGGAAACAGGACTAATATAAACAAAAAAACACCAAAACAAACAAAAAAACCAACCTGGAGAAGGCAAGCAAAAATTTGTGGAGGCATTTAATAAAATAATATGAAGATATTAATTGTTTTGTTTTGTTTCATTTTGTATTTTTAAGATTTGGTCTCTCTATACAGCCCTGTCTGTCTTGGAACTCACTCTGTAGATCAAGTTTGCCTTAAACCCACAGAGATCTGTCTCCCTCTGCCTCCTGAGTTGTTTTTCTCTCTCAATGAAGGAATTAAAGACAGGAAAATATCTCAGTGTGTAGTGAACGGGAGGTTTATCAACAAGCATCACATGTGGACTTCCCAGGTAGAAAAGCAGGTCCCAGAGCTGGGTGCCGTTGACAGGGGAAGGGAGTGGAGAACCTCGGGTTTTATGTGGTTCTCAGGTGTCTGACGTGGTGATTCCCCCTCCCTTTTATCTTCTGTGGATCCTGATGTCTTCCTGTGTTCCTTTCCGTACAGGGTCTGGGGCTCTGTTTTTGTCCATGAGCATGGGAATAATTGCAATAGGTCCTTTATGGTGTGTGAGTCCAGAAGCAGCTGTGATGGGTCCTTTGCCTTAGTGCGTGGGTAGAAGCCAGTTGCTTTGTTAGAGCTCTAATGGACCGCACCTCTTCTTTCCCTTGTGGTGTAATAGGGACAGAGAGACCCATCACAGCCTGTTTTACAGAGAAATGGGATCATTGCTGGGGGCAAATAGCCGCATAATAAAACAACTCCAAATGGGATCATTGTGACTCCTTCTCTCTCCTCCCAGGGCTCATGGCCTCATGTGGAAGGGATTAAGGTAATTCTCAGGAGACTTTGCTTATTTCTTCAAAGAAAATTCCGAGCCTGGTCCAATGCCCTCCCTCTCTGGCTCCCCATTTGGCAACGCGATTTCCTCCTTCCTTCCATGCTCCTGTCGCTCTGCTGCTGTCTTCCATGGGCCTTGCTGGCACGATGCTGTTTAGACTTTCTTCAGAAATAGCCTGCCTTGATATTTTGTTATAGCAATGAAAAGTGGGCGAATACAGCAGGGGTCCATTATAACAACACAAAACAAACTAAAACATCAAGACACATCAAAGACAAGCTGTTGAAAACTGAAGAAAAAGGAAGAACTCTTGAAAGTAGCTATAGAAACTCAGCTCATTACTTAAAAGGGAAAACATGACTCTAATGACTTAAAATTTCTCATGGAAGCTGTGAAGATCAGAAGAAAATGTGGAACTGCATTTGTACAGCCCTGAAAGCAAAGAAATGTCAACCTACAATTTGATTTCCAGCAAAAACATCCCTCAAAACTGAAGGTAAAATAAAGACCTCAGATGTAGAAAAACTAAAATAGCTAACCGCCAGTGGTCTGTCTTTAGGGACTGGCCAATAGAGCCTTTTCTGACAGAGTGAATTACTAGGAGGGCACTCAGAGCTTCAGGAACAGATGATGTCTTTAAACTCAATTTTAAAAGGTTATGAGACTGGCACACTGTCAGTTTTCTTATTCTGATCTCCAGATTCTGTAAGAGACTGTTTTTTCTTTAAGCTGTGTGTGTGTGTGTGTGTGTGTGTGTGTGTGTGTGTGTGTGTAGAAGGCTTAGGTATAAATAGGACACTGGTGACATACCCCCTACATTCAGAGACCACTGTGGAAGATGAACAGGAAAGAGTGTGAGAGCTAGAGGCTGGGGAAGCCTCGGCAGAGAGGATGTCTTCAGCATTTGTCAGGGCCTCTGCACTGATGAGCTCACAGCATTTGTGGTTGCCTGGACAAGGCTTGCACAGGATCACGCCAGTCAAACTTCAGCATGAAAACTGTTGACAGTTGACAGGGTGTTAGGTGAGGCAGTTGGTCCTATTTAGAAGAAGGTTGGCCATGCAAACAAACAAACACCCTTCATTCCTCCTTACTCTAATAAGATCAACCGCAAGGGAAGCTCTAGGGGTCTATGTGCTCTACCACCAAGTGTATAACCCTAATATAAATGACAAAAATTGGTCATTTTATTTTAGTTGAAAATCATAAGCTGCTGCTGTCAAATTCCTGAGTGTATCATTTCTTCTCCTACATATGTTAATTCTTCTTCTTTTTTATTAACAAAAAAATCATACAATAAAAATTTAAACTATTAAAACAAGGACCAGGCTTTACTCCCTTCTAGTACTTTGCCTCATTCTTCGGAGTCTATTACCACAAAACGAGGTAATACCTGCACTTCTTCTCATTTCCAGTTTTTCATAATGTTTTTATTTCCACTAATATGTCTTGATGACCATTCTATGCCACTTCATTTTTTATTTTATTATAAAGCTACTTTGACATAATTTTTTTTTTGTTTTGAGACAGGGTCACTTTATATAGTCCATGTTGGCCACAAACATGGGGCCTTCATGCCCTTGCCTCATAAGTATTAGCTCTGTGCTACCACCCTTGGTGTGTAGTGTTTTATGCTATGGCTGGCCTATGATTATTTAACAGTCTACTGCTTTGGACTTTATAGTGGCTTCAGTCTTTCAGCTCTAAATTTTCTTTATTTATATACTTTCCATTATTAAAACTTTAAAATTTTATGTTGCAAATATTTTAACTTCAAGACTATTATGCTTTTTGCTATGAGTGTGTTTTCTACATTAAGATTAAGATATAAGGTTCTGTGGGATGGTGGTAGTGCACGCCTTTAATCTCAGCACTCGGGAGGCAGAGGTAGGCAAATCTCTGTGAGTTTAAGATAGCTTGGACTACAAGAGCTAGTTCCAGGATAACTAGGGCTTTTGCACAGAGAAACCCTGTCTCAAAAACTAAAAAAGAAAGAAAGAAAGAAAGAAAGAAAGAAAGAAAGAAAGAAAGAAGGTTCTATACACTCTATCTCCAAATACCAAAATTTTAAAACTCACTTTGGTTGTACATATTTATGGACACACTGGAATAACCTGACACACTTGTTCAAGAGTAGTGATGAAATCCTAGTAGTCAACATTTCCCTAGTGGGATTTTGCTTGTTTGTTTTGTAGATTGAGGATTGGCCCCAGGGCCCTGTGCACTTACCAAACACTCTACCACCTAATCATAACTGAGGGTTGATTAAACAGTTTCAATATTTTTTGGTTATAAATAAATTGTTTCCAGGACCTTATTTATTTATTTCGTTGTTTATTTACTTTTTAACAGTAAGTTTCACTTTAGAACCCAAGCTAGTCTTGAACCTTAAACCCATGAACTCATATTCTCTCTGCTTCAGCATTCTTTGTACTGGAGTTAGAAGTGTGTGCATCATGCTTGGATCTTGCATTTTAAATAGATAAATAGTTAACAATCAAGGTAAAGGATTTCTAGAAATCCAAAAGAACCAGAAAAATGACAGCTTAAAATAGTCAACAGTTGGATCTAGGGAAAGAGCTGAGTGGCAGAATGCCTGTGAGGTCCTAGGTCTCATCCTCTGTTCCACAATGTAAATAATAAAATACAGGAAAATTGGCCAAGAAATTAATAGAATGTCAACAAATATTTTAAATATGCTTAAATTCCAGTGTAAAATGAAATATTCCACTAAAAAGTTATGATTCTTAGTAAAGATAAATGAAGTAACAGGTTATTGTTAATGAGACTGTAACATACTTTTTGAAGAAAAACTTACTGAACTTTATTCTTTATTCTGGTTGTAAATAGCAAGCCTATTATTTCAACAGTTTCCTGAAAAGTCTGTCCCTCCTCTCAGGTTTGATCTATCTTCTCATTATAGTTC
>NC_022010.1:92869108-92881325 GCF_000317375.1 Microtus ochrogaster
TTGTGTCAATGCACGAACAAACATGTTCTTCCACACTACTTCTCCTTCTAAGGTTAGTCAGGATATTTCTTCTTGTTTTCCCGCATTTCATTTCCCAGACAAGTTTTTAGAATTTGAATTTGAATTACAGCAAAGTCACACATACGTTTGGAGAATGCTTATATGATATCTTTATTTATTGACTCTTCCCATGTAGGCTTGCCCTTCTAATAATTTAGATATTTTAATTTTCTTTTGTTAGATTTTATAGCATTCTTTTATTGTACAATTCTTATTAGAATAATTATTATCCACTACTTTCTGTCTTTAATTATATATACATTATAGTTTTTTTCTGCTGTCATGTGATCTTTGAAAAATTCTGATGCTATTAAGCAAAGTTACGAATTCTCCTGGGTTGATCTTGTGTCCTCCTAACTAAACTGTGTTTGCTTTGTTTGCTAGTTGAGTCTCTTGGGTATTATAGACAGACAATGTCCCATTTTCACTCTGTTGCTGTGAGAAAACATTCAGATCCAAAGCTATTTAGAAGAGAGAGGAAAGGTGTATGGCATACACTTTCAGGTCACAGTCCATCACTAAGGGAAATCAGATAGAGCCCAAAGGGGAGCACAGGCAGAAACCATGGAGGAAGGCTGCTCACTGCTTCTCTTTGGCTCACTCGGCTTTTGCATACAGACTAGGCTCACCTACATAGGTCTGATCCCACTCACAATGGGCTGGGCCTTTCTCCATTAATCATCAATCACAACAATCCATCATAGATATGGCCAAAGGCCCATCTGGTATGGATGGTTCTTCAGCTGATTGTTCCTCTTCCCATGTGATTCTAGACTGTGCCAAGTTGTGAATGAAAATTAACCAACACAGTCAGGTTTTCTGGTGCTGAGGCATTAGAGATTCAACTCAAGACCTCGCACATGCTAAGCTCGTACTTTCCCATTTAGCTGCACCTCACAGCTACAGATGAACACTAATATACTTGCACCAATTATTTTCTACTAACATTTTAAAGTCCTTTCACTTTCACGTAATAGCCATTTTTTTTGAGTTCATGGAGTTTCTTTTGCAATGTTGGATCTCTTAAATATTTATGCCCTCATGTTTGCTCCTATTTATGATTGAGCATCTAGGTTAAAGTTCTTTTCTTTAGCTCTAAGTTTCTTTGAGAATGTATTTTCTGTGTTCATATGAGGATCTCTATTTGTCTGGCAGCTGGTGTGTACTCTTAATTCTCCCTAATGACTCAAGATGAAGATGGGAATGAGGCTGGGGGTGTGAGAAGGGACTTGACTGGACAATGAAGCCCCTAATGCTTCTTTGCCACAAGACAGCCCCCCATCTTCTCTCTAGTTACTCTTGTAGTCTAAGTGTCCCAGTTCTCTCAGTCCCCCAATATGGTGACTAATGAGAATTGGGGTTACTGTCTTGCTGGTGCTATTTTTTAGTCCATTATCTAAAACATTGCCTGAGTTACCTTCTTCCTCTTCACTGACTTTGACCTTGGATTTATTCTGGAGATTTTCCTGGGGAAAACCCAATGTTGGTGTGTTTTATTTGTCTACTGAGAAGCAGCCAATGAAATCTAGAGCTGTAGCTCTGGTCTATATATTTTATTTGTCTACTGAGACTGTTCCTCAGCAATTTTGGGTTATGTTGCCAATCTATCACTTAAAAAAAAAGAAAGTAAAAGAGCAGCAACCCTCTTTGCCTGACCTCTGGAAAATCTTGCTTGGAAAATGTGGCTATGAATTTGTTGTTTTAATTTGTACCTTGTTTCTACAACTTGTGTGTGTTTGTGTGTGTGTTGCTTATAAGCATGTGTGCTTACAAGTTCTTATTCTTAATGAGGGGTGATGCCATCCAGTTATTTTAATTTGCCCAATGATGAAGTGGTGGAGGTTTGGAAAATTACTGGGCACAGCATCATGTTCTGTTTAAAGAAATATATATTTTTTCTTTTAACACAGTCTAACTATGCAGCCTGGCTTGACCTCAACCTCACTAATCTTTCAGTGTTCTCATAGTACATATTTTAACACTCTGTCAAACTCCCACTGGTATTGCTATCTTAAAAAGAGAAAGAGAATATAGAAGGAAAAAACACTCTATAGCATTATATCCTTTATAGAATTTTGCAATTATTTATTTAAATCTAGATTACACATATAAGAGAGAATAGAATGTTCGTCTTCTTTTTCTCCCATTTCTCCCTTAGACACCAGACATCTTCTTCCTCCCAGATAGTCACAATTCTATTTTCATGCATACAACTATATATGCATATATGTATATATAGTTTAAATCTAGATTTCACACATGGAAGAAGGCTTGTGATATCTGTTTTTGAGTCTATTTTATTTTGTTTAACATGATCTTCTCTTATTCCATTAATTTTCTTGTAAATGACATCATTTCCTTCTTTTTCAGGGCTGAGTAAAATTCTGTGGTACATATTAGCCCCACTTTGTTTATACACACGTCGGATGTGACTTCTAGGTTGACTCTGTGCCTTGGCTATCATGAATAGCATATTAATAAAAATGGACATGCAGGTTTCTCTGTAGTCTTTTGACTTAATATCTTTATAGTTGGATCCCGTGGCAGCTCTATTCATGTTTTTGATAGATATTCATTCTGATGTCTCCAGTGACTGAACAGATCCATCACCTCTAGCTCACATAAGGGTTCATCCCTCACCACCCTCATTAGTGTCTATTGTTTGCATTTTTGCTAATAGTCATTCTGACATGAATGGGCTGGAATTTCAATATAGCTTTAACTTTTAGTTCTTTGCTGACTAAAGGTGTTGAAAACATTTCCATGTGTTTTTGGCTATTTGTATTTCCTGGTTTGAGAACTGTCCACGTCACTTGCTCATCTACTGACTGGCTGATTTGTCAGCCTTTGGCAGTCAGTTCTTTCTAGACTCTGGACATTAATATTTGCCATCTCTGACAGGGAACTAATGTGTATCCCCACAAGGCTGTGGCTTATGGGCAAGGTTCTGGCATCTGTCTCCAGCAGGGCTGCACGGCCTCTCCCTGACTCTGCCTTCCTTCTCCCAGCATTCAGTTTAGTTTTCCCAGGCTCAAAACCGTTTCTTTATTAACCAATGGTATTCACAGAGGGGAATCCCACATCAGTATATCTCATAACACCTGATCTCAGATTACACCAAAGAGCCACAGTACCAGAAAGCATGGTGTTGGTACTGAAGCAGACACATAGACTAATAGAATAAAATATACATAAATAGACTCACACATCGACATCAATCCACTTTTTGATAAAACTATCAAAACAACCAGGGAAAAGGTTTTTTTTTTAAAAAAATAAACTAGATATCCACATGTAAAAGAATGAACATAGATTCATATATCTCAACTTGCATAAAAACAAATTCAAAACAGACCAAAGACCTTAAAGAAAAACACATAGCTTTGAAATTGCTCGAGAAATTGTCTAAGTCGAACACTTCAAGAAATGGTCATAGGTAAGGGTTTCTGAAAAGGACATCAATAGCTCAGGAAATAACTCTGAAATATGGCAAGTAGTGTTGCATACATGTATGAAGCTTCCATCTGGGGTGGGGGGAAGAGAACAGTCTTGCAAAGAGGCATTCTGAAGAGCAGGGTATCTGTGTGATTATTTCAGGGCTGAACAGCTGGAAACAAACAACTGGCCTCTTAAAACAATGTACAACATTGGACTTTCTGAATTGCATTGCTTTGGTTCTTTAGGGCCTTTTGGGCTTTTTTTAAAATGAATTTTAAGATTAAAATACTCTAAGAAGAATGTCATTACTATTTTGATGAAGATTAAATTGAAACTGTAGATTGCTTTTAGTAATAGAGGTATTTTTGCAATATTAATTCTGCCAATGAGCATGGGATGTCAAGTGCCATTGCTGTATCTATAGTTTACTTCCTTCTGTCAATGGGGATATTTCTTAAGGTCATCACTGTGCAGCCTATCGTTTTGTGTGCCACCTAGAATCCTCCTGAGATATGCCCTCTCAAACACATTCAGCTACTGTTCTGAGGAGTGTTTCATTGTCCAGGTTTCGGAGTTGTAAAGAAAGCAGCTCAAGACAAGTGTCTCATATTTGTAATTTTGTTCTTATGTCTCTTGCTGAACAAACCTTTCCTAGTGCCTGGAATGCAGCCCTTGTTATTCCTATCTACTTCTTGATGTCTGATATTTCAGATTTTCTCTCCTTTGAACTGAAGTTTCTTCTCAGATAGATAAGGCTGACTGTTTGCTTGAGGTTCTGATTCTTTATTACAAGGTTAAATTCCCTGTGTGCCCTTCCCATGTGTTGGATCTCAGTCTTCCCGATGATACCCACACGTTAGAGAACACCACTTGAGATACTTTGGCCAAGATGTGAGAATGAATTATGGCAGATACCCAAAGATAGCACTGCTGGGAGGAATGCATGGGATAAAGTGAAGAGTAAGGCCCCCAAAACATTGGATGGACAGCATAAAGGAAGACTGTGGAGCCTTGGGTGTGACAATAACCCAAGCATCTAGAACTGCCCAGGATAGGAACAACTGGAGAACAGCCATAAACAGGCTGCCTGTGCTTGCGCAAGCATTGCAGGGCATAAATAATGATGATTTTTTTTTTTGCATGGGAGGTCTTTCTACATTCTAGTGTCTTCTTCAGTCACTGAAAATCTTTATCTTAGCTTGTGAGAACTGCCATACTTTCCAATTTTATTTTTCCTCACTTCTTTCATCAAAACCAACTAGACAACTATTTGTTATCCTTACGTGTAGTGCAATTCTTGATTTTTCTGCTTTTCTCTGCGTCACGACTCAATTCTTCTGAGCTTTCCTTTTTCTTCAAAATCTAGCTTAAATATAATTACAAAATTTTCTTTAGAATTATAGAGAAATCAAATAATCTCTCATCTGATTCATTGCAGTACTTTCTTACATGTTTATTTTAATGGTATTTCCTGTGTCAATATTTCAGTCACTTTCCTGACTTATTGAGAATGATATGAAGGAAAAGTTCACAGTTTAAATTTTTCCTTCCTTCCTTCCTTCCTTCCTTCCTTCCTTCCTTCCTTCCTTCCTTCCTTCCTCTTTCTTTCTCTCTTTCTTTCTTTCTTTCTTTCTTTCTTTCTTTCTTTCTTTCTTTCTTTCTTTCTATGCCTTTCATATAACAGTCTTAGCAAAGGAACATCTGTTAACTGAACAAGTCATCCTGGGAAAAAGATGAAATTTGAAGCAAAGCATGTAATTTTGGGAACTTATTTGGAGAACATACCAACCTAACATTTGTATTTTAGCAGGAAAAATTTACAACTGAGAGAGTCATGGTTATTTAAGAAATCCAAGGACTGATATTTTCGAAGGGACATTCTGATTGACTTCCAGGTCACCCCTGGTCAAGACAGCAATGGTGCTTTTCAGCCTGAGGTAGAAACACACACGTCAATGGAAAAATATGTCTCTATTACTGTTGCAAATGGAATGGAACTGGTTTGTACCTGTAGTGACTTGGAATCGAATCAACACATATCTGTGGTATTTCTGCTAGCCGACAGCCAAATTTTCTGTGGCTTTGACCATTTTTGACTTTGAGTAACTATATTAAGTAAATATTTATAAAAATATAGAGTTCTGTCTCTGTATTTCCAACATGGTTGATTTTAAAGATAAGAGCCTTTTCTCTACAGTGCTTTTGCATTGTGTGGATGTGTAAATACACACGTATGCATTCTGTATGTTACACAATCTTATAAAATGTATGAATACACATGTACACATTTCATATGTTACACAATCTTATTGGAAGCATTGCAGTGTATTTGTCATCTATTTTTAGCTCTCCTCTGTACACTCTCTTCTATCACCTCTTAAGTATATAGAACTCCCACTGTGAGAAACCATCAGGCTGCTAGCCATTCTGTAGTGTTTATAAGACAGCATCGCCCTATACCGAATTGCTTTGTTTGTTCTCCTACTTACCATTACAGAAGTAATAAGAGTACCCTCAGACAAACACTCCAACTCATTGCCACCCTGTAGCCTTTTAATGACGGGCAAAATATATCAGTTTGAAGCCCTGAATGTTAGAGGAAGATGTGGTGTTGGCGACCCGTTCTGTGGGACCCTAACTCTGCAGAGCCCTACTCAGTCCCCCAGCCTCCATCTGCACTATTATCTGAATAAATTAGCCTCATGGCGAGGGATGTGACAGCAGAGAGTACACCTGCTGTGTGGTGTGACTGCTGCAGCTTAGTAAGTGGCTGTCAGGGACGCAGTTTCCAAAAGACAGGGAGGAGAGCTGTCAAGGTCTGCTCCCTGTGAAATTCGCCCGTCAGAACGGATGATGCATTCGGCTGTCCCATGCGCTCACTTTCCTTCTCTGGCATTCATCCTCTCATCTTCAAGGCTTTCACAATTTTGCTGCAACTTATCCTTTTAAGGGGCTTTTCCTCTCGTATCTCTGCTCTGAATGCAGCTCCAGAGAGATGAATAGTTCTGTTGAGAGTGTCAGCTTTGGATTCTCTCTAGAAGCAGGACAGGCAGCACAACCAGCCTCTCCAGCACTTACTATCCCCCCTCCCCCTCACAGACATCCAGGGCAGCATCCACTTTATCTGGATCAGGAAGGAGGTTTGACTCTGTTCAGCATAGTCTCCACAATGGGCTTTTACCTGTGAGTAGCCAGGAGAAGGATGTGAAATTTGGAGGCCATTCAGCCCATGAACAGCTGGTGACAGTGAACTCTCTGTGGAAACTTCCCCTAAAGCCTCATGACTTTTCTATTTTGAACAGTAGGAGAGCAGTTAAGGCTCTAATACAGACCATTCATCCAGGAGTTGGTAAACACTGCTGTCATACTGTTTTATGCGATGGAGTCCTTCTTCTTCACAACCCTTATCACAATCTTGAGGAAGTGAATGTCATTATCCTCATTTTATAGATGATGTTCCTAAAATGTAGTGAAGTCAGTGGCTTGACAGGACTGTATCGGAATGAAACCTGGACGCTCTCACTCTGGGTGATAGAGTTTTCAATGTGTGATCTCTGAAGAAGGGCAATTTTCACCTTTCATTCACCTGAACTGATGGAGGTAGAGGGCAGGCTTACGGGAGGAAGAATTTATATGGACAGAGGCAAGGATGCCTTTAAAACGACCTGGGGTCTCTGATGTCAGGAGAGCTGTTCCTTTAGGTTTATTTCACAGCTACATGATAACAGGGAGAGGAAGGAACAAAGGGCCAGATTGAAGCAAGAGCTCTTCTCTAGCCCTGAACTGTAAGCTATGAAAAAAGAAACATTATAATTCTTCTTAATGAACTGTGCTATGTAGGTACCAAGAAAGAGCAGCATTCCAATTAAAAAAGTATTGATTCCTCATCTGTTAATGTCATCTGCGTAGAATTAATGGCCACCCAGCTTCCCTTGGTGATTTTCATTGTGAGTCATCTCAGTGTTGTGCATTGCTTATGGAATATTCCACTGTGATCATGTGCTCTTTAACATGGGTGTTTCTTTTGCTATTAAAATACACTTTTCAGGTTAATCTACATAGCACTACAGTCATGCAAATGAAAGTCAATGGAATTTAACACACCCGAATGCCTTCCCTTACACACTTGCCAAGCCTGTTCATGTCTTCCACACTCCTCTGGGTATAAACAGCTAAACACCTCCACCTAGAATAAAAAAGAAATACAAATTCTTTAGAATAACAAAACAAAGCTCCAAACCACTCAATCACCCAAAAGAAAGGGAGACACATAAATAAGGACAGAGTTTGGGGATATAGTTCATTGACTGATCACACGCTTAGACTAGTGGACCCTGGGGTCAATTTCTAGAACCAAATTCCAAAACAATACCTTCTCTGATTAAAAAAAAAAAAAAGCATTAATGTCACAGAGAAGTTAGTTATTTCTTGGCCCGAATGGTGATACAATCTCACTGTCTGTGAGCCATGCTCAGGGCCTAATAAAGCTCTGTTTGGGGCTTGCAGAACTTTCCTGGACATCTTGCTAATTAAGTCTGAAAGGGAGACATATTGGGAACCACTGGGTGTTGGGCTGAAGTCTGGCAGTGTAAGAAGGCAACTGGGAAAGTTCGGAGAACGCACATTTTAGGAGACAGATGTGGTCACCATGTGTGGCTCAGGTGGAATTTATCTTTCCGTTCAGTAGCTGGCCTGGCACTATGAAGAAACCCATGGCCAATCAGGATAGCGTCGTGACAAATCTTTGCCTAGGTGTCTCAGCTAAATTACCTCACGGGGAAGGTTTTTGCCTAACCTGGTCATTTTCTTTCGCGGGAATTGTTCACTCATTTAACCAGTACCCGTCTTCTGCATGAGAGGCTCTGTTATCACTAGAAGAGGGCAGGGGAGGGCAGAATTACACCTATAGAGAACCAGGACACTCAGGCTGCTGTTCTAGCTCCAGCATAAATTGGCTGCAAGTCATCTCATTCCTGTTTCCCGCTCTCTCTCAAAAGAAAAAAAAACTGTGTCAAGTAACAACATTCCTGCCAGGTCTAAGATGCATTCTACTGTGGGGTGCTAGAATAATTTTCTCTTTCTGTTTTTCCCATTCACTAAAAGCTGTCGAAAGAATTTTAAGAGGTGGGCAACTACGAATTTTAAGCTGGCAGGTCACACAAATTTAATTAGGTACAAAGAATTCAAGCACAAAGGATGCTTATTGTTATTATCCTGCATAGACCTTTGCATATATGTATACCAAAGCCTTTTATCTAGCTCACACAGCTGTGGTGCCTGCATTCAGCTCATTCTGCTTATGTGTGTCTTACGGCATTACCTGAGTAGCACAGGCAGTTGTTACTGCCAAATAATCCAGTCAAACCAGACCACTACTGCTTCTTTTTCTCCCCTTCCTCTTTATTCTCTTCCCCCCTCTTCCTCTTTTTCTTGGTCAGGAAAATCGAATAGACACATTAACACGCACCCTTGCTGACATCCATTAGACACTCGGACAGCTACTTAGCCAATTACCCGAAGCAGGGAACCTCACTATTCAATTTTACCCAGTGTTTCTTAATTTGCCTTAAAGATCTGTACCCCATGAGTAAAGTATCCTCCAGTTGTTGCTTCAACAGCTCAGAGGTTTGTAATTTAGGAACAACGCATTGTAGTGAGCCTCAGCATGACCCAGAGACCAGCTGTTCTCTTGAGATTTAGAAGAGGAGTAGCTTTGCTTCTAGGAACCGTCTCCTATTGGCTGTTTCCTGACTCAGTCTTTAAGAGCCCTCCCTCTGGTAGTTTCTTGCTGACGGAGTTACTTTATTTCAGGTGGGCTGTGGCTTTGCTTCAGCTTTAAGACTCCTTAGTAGTGTGCAAATACTATGTCCACAGGCTGAGTGAACATGTGCCACGGTCAGTGGGAGCCTTGAGGCAGTCCTCCTATCCTCATAAACCCTTCATAGTCCGACTGTGCATACCCCTCCTTTCCCATGTGGTGCCCCACTCTCTCTAAGATTCGATTTGTGGAAGCGCTCACCAAATCCCTACCACCGGGTGTCAGTTAGATTCTCAGAGCCACAGATAATTTTACTTTTTTCTTTGATTGGCTCTTGTCATGGTATATTATTTGTATCTTAATAAGTAAATGTTGCCTGAAGATCAGAGCAAAGGTAAAGCTACTAGAGGTCAGGTGATGGCGACACACACCTTCAATCCCAGGGTTTGGGAGACAGAGGCAGATGGATCTCTGTGAGTTCAAGGCTACCCTGGGCTACACAAGATCAGTGCAGAAACAAATCCAGGTGATGGTGGCTCACACCTTTAATTCCATTGCTACAGAGTCAGCGCCTTTAATCCCAGCATTCTAAGGAATATAAAATGGGAGGAGAGAGAGGTTTAGACTGCTTAGTCTGTGGTCACCCCACCTTGGTAGAGGCAAGTCTTCTCTACTGGCTTGGCTGCTTTGCTTTTTCTGGTTTTTGGATTGAACCTATTATTCATGCTACCGGCTCTCAACCCCTTAGTCAGTGATTAAGCCTTTAGGTAAAACAGTGATGCTCAACCACCTAGTCCTACCCTGGCACCTCCCCTCTCATTTCTCCTCTAAGCCAGAAGCATGGCAGTAGCTAGTGCTGCTACACCCATTGGGATACTGCCCTAGTGTACCATGGAGGAATGTTGTGATACTGTCTCCGCTGGAACATGCCAGGTTTCCTCTGTACTCCAGTTGCTGTGAGTGGTAGGATCTCATTGTTGGCCAGGTGACAGGAGATCAAGTTCAACATCTCAGTTTAGCATCTTCTTTCTGGACGTGCTTCTGAAATCAGTTCCATAAGTTTGGGGTTCTTCAAAGAGATTCCGAGACGAGGAGTTGTAGACAGAAGTAGGCTTATTGAGGAATGATCTTAGAAGACACAGTGGTAAGAAAGTTAAACTGCTGTGACATTTTAAATGAGAAACGTCAACCCTAGGCTCACATATTTGAAGAGTTGCTTCCTGGTTGGTGGCATTGCTTAGGAGACATTGAGCAGCTCTTGAAACACAAAGCCTTGCTGGAGCAGCCATCTTGGAAATTTTATAGCCCTGTCCCTGCTGTGGGATAATGCTCTTGTACACTGTAAGGATCTGTCATTCGTATCAGGATGACCAGACTAAGAGAATTCTGGGATGAGGAAAGGCAGAGAGCTTGTCACAAGTGAGACACAGAAAAAACAAGATGAGATTGCCTCACTGAGAAAGGGCGCCAAGGCCTGTGGCTAAACATAGACAAGAATTATGGGTTAATTTAAGTTGTAAGAGCTAGTTAATAATACTCCTGAGCAACAGGCCAAACAGTTTATAATTAGTATAAGCCTCTGTGTGTTTCTTTGGGACTGAACAACTGCGGGCCAGGCAGGACAGGAACATCCGTCTACAGGTCCCACACTGAATTCACTCTCACTGCTGCTTCCCGTATGTGGATAAAGAAGTGATCACTCAGCTTCCTGTTCTGGCTCTGGAATAAAACACTCACAAAATGTAAGCCAAAACCAATAACAAAACAAAACAAATAAATAACCAAAAGCTTTTTTGCCCCTCAATTTGTTATCTATCTTAGCATTTTATTATTGCAACAGCAAAGTAAGCTGAGCTGGAGTTCAGTTGTTAATGAGACTTCAGCTGATTCCAACAGAACAGAGAGGAATTGTCCTTCTGGGTCTCCCCTCTTATCCCCATTCTGGCAATGGGACCATCCTCCTTAGGAGATGGAGTTTGGATGAGACAGTTCTCTAAGGCATGACCTTGAAGGTGTTGATCACACCTGGGAATGCTCAGCCACTGTGACTTGGAAGCATCTACTCACCCCAGAAGAAGACAGCCAATGGTAGCCTTGCTCTTAGTCCTACTGAGGTGGCAGAAGAGGAACTGGAACCTTAGAACACATTTTTTTTTCTTATTTGTCAATTTTTTTGTTACACAGACTGGCTAATTTTTACTTACTGAGTTTGCCCTTGACATTTCCATATGTATACATAATACACAGTGATTACTCCTACCTATTTTAATGTAGCATTGTTAGATCCTCTAACAATGGCACAGCAATGATAATAGAGTGGTTAGATAAATACTGAAACTTGGAGCAGTTGTATTTAGTTTAATGTTTTTTTAATGCTCATCACTTGGCATAGTGTGTGTTGATTATAAGAGAATTTCAAAATAACCTTTCCTTTCTCTGCCATTTTGACTGCATTTGTTTTGCCACATTTACTTTCCTGTAGTCAGCTGCTGTTATAAATAGAAGCAGAAAGAGCTCAGAAATCAACCCCGATGCTGCCTTCGGCATGACACAGTGATTTCAAATACCAAGACTTCCATATTGGTGTATCTTCACCTTATGTTCCTAATGAGGCTTATCTGCAGAAAAGTCCTTGTGGAAAGTTTCACCTTCCAAGGAAATAGAATGTCTAACAGACAGGGAGGAAAAACTGTTAAATGTTATCCCAAATGAAAGGCTTAGTTGACATTCACTGGAATTGTTCTTCTGGTTGGTTGCATGGCAGTTTGGTTGATATTAAAATATCAATCAAGTTTATTTAATTAGTTAATATTTAATAGTTTTCTTTCCTTCAAATTTGAGCATAGGCCATAGTCCACCATGAACTTTTATTTTATTTTTTAATGTGTTGCTTTGTTTCTATGAATGAAAGAACATTACTTTTCCTGATGATGAACTTTGAAATGTTTATGATACAGATAG
>NC_022010.1:92881439-92968789 GCF_000317375.1 Microtus ochrogaster
TTCCTTCCTTCCTTCCTTCCTTTCTTTCTTTCTTTCTTTCTTTCTTTCTTTCTTTCTTTCTTTCTTTCTTTCTTTCTTTCTTTCTTCGAGATAGAGTTTCTCTGTAGCTTTGGAGCCTGTTCTGGAACTGCTCTTGTAGACCAGGCTTGTTGTGATCCAGCTGCCAGCACTCCCCTTGACTGACAGAGGAACTGCCTTGTGGTCTGTAATTGACAAGGATGTTTGTGTTCTTTCTGGCCCATGGGTCTCCACAGAAGGAGGAGAGCTATAAAAGGTTGCTGGACAAAATAAAGGTTGCTTTTCTTCCACCTGAAAAGAAGCCTCCATGTCTCAATCCTGGCACCCCCCCACCCCCGCCAGTCTTGGCCATCCAGGCTGCACTGGCCGCAGCAAGGCTGGCCTCAAATTCACAGAGATCTGTCTGCCTCTGCCTCCTGAGGACTGTAATTAAAGGCATGCACCACCACCGCCTGGCCAAGCTAACTTTATGAAGAGGTTATTATGTAGTTTATAAATCTGGAGATTCAGCGACATAAATGGCACTGGCCTCAGTTTGGCATCATAGTGGATGGTAGGATTAGGTTCCATTGGAACAACTCACAAGGCCAAATGGGAAACTAGAGATTGGCACCTCACAATCACTTTTATGAGTATAGTCCCTTAACCTAAGAGTTTATCACCAGGCCAAGTTTCTTAGTGATTTCATCACCCTCAGCACACCCACACCAGGACCAGGATGGCTACGTGGGACTCTCTGGGGATCATGCTCAAACCAAGGAAGGCAGAACATCACAGCTCCCTGGTAGCTTGTCCCTTCTTAGAATGGAAGGATGAGATGCTTTTCCTGCCTCTTCAGTCTTTCCTCTGCTCAGGCCTACACCCTCTGAGAAACATTTGCTCTGCATCCCCATGCTTCACTGGAAGCTTCCTTATTGCTCAGGGCTGGCAGGTCACAGTCATTTGCCTCCATATGAGTGATGAGCTTGTTCCATCATAAATAACCTGAATATTCATGCCCCAAACTATCTGGAATTCCAGCACATTCTTGTTGATGTATGCAGTGAGAACATGTATTTGTATGAGAACATACAGCTATCTGCTGGAGCAGCAAAGCGTACCCCTTCCAATATTACTTAGCATTATGCTTTTAAGGCATACCCATACACACATACACCATCCTAAAGTTTAATTATTATATATGAGGTAAAGAATTCTCTTTAAATTAAAAAGTAAAATAAAACCATTCTCAGACATCCCATACAGAAATTGGAGCATGCCAAAAAGTGAATCAAATGGTCGTAAAAGAGACTCCTGCATTCATTTGAAGCGCTTAGTGCAAGATCACAAAAAAGGAAACTGCTGTTTTGTCAGTCCTAGATTAGAATATTTTTAATCATATGCAATAAAATTATAGACAATGGCTGCCACATTTTCTCTGGGTTGTCCATATTCTCTCTGCAGGAAATGCTTATTTCCAAATGAGACCTTCACAGGGGATTGGGCCATAGCTTCAATGCTCCCATGAAATCTGTGTTCTCACAGCCTGAGAACATAACTTTACAGAGGGAGAAGATGGAGTACAGACAGAGCTTTGGAGGCTGTTTTTAAACTGCGTTATTATCCGGCTTTTGAATTTTAGTAATCCATGAGCAGGATGCTTCCTCAGCCACCCGAGTGGGAGAAAGGCAGAAAGACCCTGGAGCTCCATGGCATCCTTATTGCTGGGACTCTGAAGGCACCACCAGTTTTAACGCGCTGAGATGTAGAAGTGCTTGGGGGGAACGCCATGAAGAGGAAAATCTGTGGGAGACACAGGGTGGGCTGCTTTATAGACTGTGGAGAGGTGCTCATTTCACGGTGCTGAACGTGCCTGCCTCCACATGAGTGATCATTTTGGTTGCAAAGCACATTTTAGCTAATGTTTTCCAGGACAAGCCGTGAATGATGAACAGACTCTCAGGACAGTTGTTTATTTCATTGTCCTTTTTTGAGCAAAGCTCATCTCACATTTGACTGTGTTGAAGGCTCCAGGATGAGCCTAAGCCATGCTCATAGTTGGGTTCCTGTATATTTGAGGACATCATGAGTCTTGGAGAGGACTTCTTGAAGAGGCTCCTAAGTGTATTGTGTGTCTGACACTTGTAATCTACATGGGCCTTTGACATCCTGAATCAAAGAACCAAATGCGATGGATGTTTCAAAGCCCTCTGTAAGGCATGTGCTCTGTGGCAGCCCTGCTTTTACCATTATTTCATCCAGGCTTTCTTGGAACTCTCTGTGAGAAAAACTGGCAAGTTCACCAGCTGCACTGAGTGGGCACTGACACCTTTGGGCACAGCAGGAATGCCACTGTGCCCCTTTGGTCAAGACTGATGTGAGTCTCACAACTTTATGGCCACGGATGTTCTGTTCAGAGTAATTTAGTCTGTGCGGTATTGCTTGGCCAGTCTAGAGCCATGTGCAATTGTCACAAGTAGAAGTGGGAAGCTGCGAGATTTTAATCATTAGCTTCACATATTAACTCATCACCTGGGACGAGTGTCACAACTGGGAAATTGTCTAGATCTGGCTTCTTTGTAGGAATCTATCTTGACTGCCTTACTTGAGGAGAGGTGAAAGATCCTATATGAATGTGGGTGGCACAATTTTATAAACTGAGTCCCCAACTGTCTAAGTGAAGAATAGTGGCTGGGCATGAGTAACCAAGCAGTAAGCATGGGGACATTGCTTCCCTATGCTCGTGACTGAGGATGGGACAAGCTGCTTGAGTTCCTGACTTGACTTCTCCGAACTGATGGGCTGTAACCTGGATTTTCAAGGCTAAATAAACCTATTCCTCCTCTATGTTGACTTTTGTCAGGATATTTTATTACAACAATGGAAATGAGATCAGAACAGTGGGTAAGAGGGACATCTGGCTAGTTTTCTCAGCTTGGTAACTCCTTCTGTCCCCATTTATTTGAATGAAAACCTTAAGTACATCAATGTTGTAAGCTAATAAGGTGGAAGTCTAAAGAGACAATAATATTTTTTAAAATTGAAGGCAAACCGTATTTTTTAGGAGGATGTTTTCTCTACTTGAGATTTGTTTTATGAATTTTTATGATAATTGATATCAACATTTTCTGTAAAACTCTTACCCATTATTAAGGGGTTTAAATTTCAGACTGAGGCTAGGAAGTCATTGACATTTATTTAGCAAACTGTATTGAGTATTATAACATTAGGTTTTAGAGATGATTTAGATAATATAGGAAGTGATCATATGTATTAATATTATGATAAAAAGTTCTGTATCATGCCTTTTATAATTAACCTGAGAAAGTGCCCTTGTTAAAGACGCTATATCTGTATACCACACAAACACGGATAACGTCCATCATATGACGACAGAGGACTATCCCAGAATGGAGGAGGATCTAGCAAAATTCTCCTGTTTTCTTAAAAAGGCAGTTGAGGTTCAGTCTCTCAGAAAAAAGACTCTACTCAGTGATTTGTGTGTGGAGTATTGGGAAATCACTCTAGGATCAATGCTCCTCAGGGAGAAGGACAAGTTGAATGCTGATAGCATCGCAAGAGGAACATCAACTAAACCCACAGGGTGCAATGACAGGGATGCCCTAGTGAACCAAATAAAGGTACAGAGTTGAAACTATGTCACATCAGTGGGCATGGGCTGGTGCAAAGAATGGGTACCTGTGAATGAAGTGGCTATGAGGTTCTCTTGAAAATTCTCAGTTACCAGTGTTTATAGCAGCCAGGGAAATGTGTGTCTCAGTATTGAAGGAGATCTTGGTTCTGTAGTGGATGAAGGAAGTCTTATTTTGAGGGATTATATTACTATTCAAAATCTATAAGAATCAAGCCTGGGATCCATCATGCTAATTAACATTACCTGACCATATTGATTAGTCCCTTGGCAGTGAAGTATCTGATTTATGCCATCTCCAGAAATGACTCTAAATGATGCTTCCAACTTCTCCAGATTCATAGTGGACGATGGGGAGAAGTGCACTGCAAATGCTTCTTGTTAGTAATCCTAAAGACAGTAATCCTTAAGCAGTCAAAGATGTGTGTGCTTTAAGCCCCTTTATCATGCTACTGTAACCTTCTTCTTTCTGAAGGTTATGAGTAGAAAGGGGCAGAGATTTGGATCTGAGATCTCATGATTGCAGACAGTATCACTGCAGAGCTGTGAAGGGACCCCCAAATACAACATCACAACATTACAAACATCATATCCTTCTCCCACTCTGTGTGTGTGTGTGTGTGTGTGTGTGTGTGTGTGTGCGTGTGTGCACAGTACAGATGGCCAGCACCCCTTCCTCCTGATGACCAGCTGCAAAGGTGTTCCTCCTGGGGTGGCTGCAGACTGCAGAACCATTAGCTTTGCTTTCTCTGGGGCCATCTGTCTCTGGGTTAGTTATCCATTTCTGTAGAATAAAAAGCCGACCACTTCTCTGGCCATGTAATTACTAAATTGACTTGGCATATGTCTCTGCATGAATATAAAGCAAAGCTGTCCTTGAGAAACAGCCTTTTGTTTTGTGGCCTGTTACAAAGTAAATTAAACAAGAGACATTAATATTGGTCGACGGAGGGTTTTGTTTGGAGGCACCTTGTGCTGTCCCCCTCTGACTCTTTGGAGAAAAAGGAGGCAGCTGGAAGAAGTGCAGTGGTGGAGGCCCTTGCCCCTGAAGTCTGGCAATTAACATTTCTCTTCTGACTGCAGAATTCTGAGGCGGATGCCCACTGAAATTATCATCTGAAACACAAATACACTTAAAGAGGAAGAGATACAGATGTGATTTTGAAATTTCTAAAATATTACTTTGGTCAGTGTCCCAACAGTTGCTCAGTCAGCATATTCTGCTTTTCTATAACTAAAATGACATGTGATCTCTCTCTCTCTCTGAAACAGAGAAGCAAAATTTCCTGGAGAAATTTGTGAAAAGGATATTCAAATATTTTAAGAGAGGCGAGTGTGGAAACCATAGGGAGAAATGATGCTTTTATATTTTGTTTTAAAAATAGAAGGAACTCTGTGTTGTCCTTTGCATTAATTGTCTGGAAAGAGATTTGGGCAGAGGACGACATGGTACAATTAAAATAAAAGGGGGACTGAGAGACAGCCTTGGTAAGAAGATAAGAGAATGCACAAACATCTTTTTGTATATTCTGAATCTATTTTTTGAAAAGAATCACACGACATTTGAGAACAATGCTGAAACAGATTAGGAGGGAGTGCGAAGGAGGAAGCCATTCCAGGGTAAAGTAATATACATGCACGGTGATTATTTCCTCCTGGGATTGCTAATGTCACTGCCCCTCCGCTGGCTCCTTTGAAAAATAAAATTAATGCAAGCCAGTAACAACAACAATTTATCTTCTCTCAAGACATGGAGATGTGAGGCAATTTTTCTCTGAGGTCATTTAGCATGATGACCAGATGGCCAAAGAAGATAAATTTTAAGAGTCGATGTTCACATTTTAGGGGCAAGAGCTCCTGGTTTTGAATGTTTCCATGAACTTCACGGTGCACATTTACATATGAAAACTGCCTGCATAATCCTGTACTTAACTCTTGGCAAGTGCTAGCATTTATATTGTGGGTTTGTGAGTCCCAAACAACAAGTTGATCTGATGAAGCTACATGTGAATGTGAAGTTGGCCAATGAAAGAACAAGAAACAAGCAATTATTTCACACAATTCATTTATGTTCTGTCCCCCTTTAATCATTTTCTTTCTACATAGCCCAGGGTGTCCTCTGTCATTGAGTCTGTATTCCTCCTGCCCTGGTCTCTATGTTGTTGGGAGGTGTGTCAAATCACTTATCTTTCAAGAAAACACGTGATTTCTTCCTTTCTAAACTCACCTATTACCAACTCAATGACATAGACATGTGACTGCTTTAGTAATTGGTTCTTGATTAAACTTAAGGAGATTACATTAGTTGCTTGTTTTATTGGATTAATTTTTAAAAAAAATTGGCAATGATATCTTTGCAGAAAACTAGACTCATGTAAATATAGTCTGAACATACATAAAAAGCTAATTCATATTTAGACGCCTACTTTACAAAGGAATTTTGCCAAAACATTGAAACAATGACAATTGATTTTCTGTCCATTTCAGAAACTTTTGAAGATCCAGTGAAGTTTAAAAACACCAATTACTCCCAGTGAGTGGGTTGCCTTTTTGTCTTAGTGACAGTGACAATGACTTCTTAAATTTTGCATTCAAATGGACGGAAATAGAAAACACTATCCCGAGTGAGGTAAGCCAGACCCAAAAAGAGGAACATGGGATGTACTCACTCATATTTGGTTTCTAGCCATAAATAAAGGACAGTGAGCCTATAATTCGCGATCCCAGAGAAGCTAAATAAGAAGGTGAACCCAAAGAAAAACATATAGTCATCCTCCTGAATATTAACCTTCATCAGGCAATGAAAGGAGACAAAGACAGAGACCCACACTGGAGCACCGGACTGAAATCTCAAAGTCCAAATCATGAGCAGATGGAAAGAGAGCACAAGCAAGGAACTCAGGACCGCGAGGGGTGCACCCCCACACTGAGACAATGGGGATGTTCTATTGGGAACTCACCAAGGCCAACTGGCCCAGGTCTGAAAAAGCATGGGATAAAACCGCACTTGCTGAACATAGCGGACAATGAGGAATACTGAGAACTCAAGAACAATGGCAATGGGTTTTTGATCCTACTGCACGTACTGGCTTTGTGGGAGCCTAGGTAGTTTGAATGCTCACCTTACTAGACCTGGATGGAGGTGGATGGTCCTTGGACTTCCCACAGGTCAGGGAACCCTGATTGCTCTATGGGCTGACGAGGGAGGGGGACCTGATCAGGGGAGGGGGAGGGAAATAAGAGGCGGTGGCGGGGAGGAGGCAGAAATCTTTAATAAATAAATAAATAAAAAGAAAAAAAAACACCAATTACTAAAAACCCAAACTGAACCAAAACCAAAGCAAAGTAAAGCAAAGCAAAATATATCTTTCATGTCACATGTTCAATGAAATGGAATTGCTATTTGAATGAAGGAGTACTCTCTATTAATCCATCCGAGAGCTTCTCAGATTGAGGTAGTTTGAATGCAGTTGGCCCCCATAATCTCATAGGGAGAGGCTCTATTAGGAGATGTGGCTTTGTTGAAGTGGGTGTGACCTTGTTGGAGGAAGTGTGTCACTGGGGGGGTGGTGTTGAAGTTTCCTATGAAGTATCCTATCAGGATACTGCCCAGTGTCTCAGTTGACTTCCTGTTGCCTGCAAGATGTAGGACTCTCAGCTACTTCTCTGCACCACGTCTGCCTGAATGCTGCCATGTTCCATGATGACAGTGGGCTGAACCTCTGAAACTGTGAGCGAGCCACCCTAATTAAATGTTTTCCTTTATAAGAGTTGCCATGGTCATGGTGTCTTTTCATAGCAATAGAAACCCTACCTAAGACAGAAGTTAGTACCAGGGACTGGGATATTGCTGTGATAAGCCTGACTATGTTTTTGATTGAAGGTGTATAGATCTTGGGACTGTGGATTAGAAAAGTTGTTGAACACTCAGTGCAGCTTAATGGGCCGTACTAGTAAGAGCATGGAAGACAGTGGTGTTGAATGTGATTTGATGAATTGGTGGTGGGTGCTTGCTCAAGCAGTTACAGAGAAGAGTTTTAGAATGTCACTTAGAGATATTTCTTGTGATATCTTGGTGAAGAAAGTTACTGGTTTTTGTCTGGGCCCTGTCCCATTCACCACTAATTGAGAAAACACCATACCACCGGGTCTCATAGAGGCATTTCCTCAACTGAGGCTCCTTCCTCTCTGATGACTCTATCTTGTGTTAAGCTGACACACAAAACCAGTCAGTACAGAGGTGGCCACACATCTGCTGTTTAAATGTGAGTTTCTTGGACATCAGTGCTGTTTCTCCAGAAGTAATTTCAAAGTTTCCTCAAACAGAGTACAGGCCACTCTGGACAACAGACATGTCCTCTAGTTTCTGATTGTCCAGCTCCCTGACCATAGTAGTTGGATTAAGGATATCACATGATATGAGTTGTTCTGATTGAAGTGAACTCCATAGCACTTATTCAAAGTTGAAGAAAGAAAAAAATTCTTACCTGGATGACAGGGAGTGTAGATGTGGCTTGGGACCGCCACAAGACCTTTGAGGAAAGACTGTCTAGGAAGAAACCTCACATCCTGATGTGGGGAGCACTCAGTGAATACCAAAGGAATGGAAATGGAGCCCAGGTCAGATGACACCAGGTACCAAAACATCCTTTGGGCTGCAAGAAGCTGTGCATGCTATTAGTGTTTGCAATCCACTTGTTTGGCATCCTCAATTAGTTGCACATGATCTGGTCCACGAGTCCTATGGTCTAACTCTGCCATTGTTCATCTAATACTAGATTTGTTTTGATAGTATTTAGATGAATGTCATTTTGTTCCTATTTCATGATGGGTATTGGATGGTGGTTTCACTTTCCCATAGTTTCTTAAAGAAAACATCATGCTACAACTTGTTTACAGAAAACTTACTACTGTGATGCTACCTATACTTAGATTGTAGGAAAAGAAAATAGCTCAATTCTGAGTTTTTTTAAAAAAAGAGTTTTAGTTTTAAAATTATGCATATTCTCTGTGCAGGTGCCTGAGCAGTCCAGAAAAGGGCATTGGATTCCCTGGAGCCATGATTACGAGTGGTTGTGAGCCTGCCAATGTACATTCTGGGAACCAAACTCGGGGCCTCTGAAAGAGCAGCATGTGCTCCTACCTGCTGAACCATCTTGCTAGCCCCCAATTCTGAGTTTTGATATAATCCTTAAAACTTTTATCTTGAGTTTTAGAGCTAACTGTTATAATTATTATGAGTTATATGCTGCTTATTTTCATCTTCTGAGTGCTCCCACTCAATAACTATGAGATTTCCTTGTTTGTAAGGACCATACAGAGAAATTGGTTTCTTCATTTTCCAGACCCTGAATGAAAGGCACAGAGCTGCACCTGAGTGACTGAGCTTCAGGAACCACACTGTACCACCTGCTTTTCTCTTAGGATAGGGCTGTGTGTTGTGTGTATTCTCACCTTGAGACTCTGTAGGGCATAAGATGTTCTGAAAAGAAAGTCAATGTGTCACTTGAGCATATTTGTGTGTGCCATCTTTGCTAAACACTAAGTCTCAAATTTGCTTAATGATTTTGTGTTTGGTTCATAATGAGGCAAGGGTCCTGTCAAGCATCTATGCATTCTGATGCTTGGGGTACATCTCCAGGCTCCGCCTCAATCTCTGCTCAGTCATCTTTGTGTTCTGATGCTTGTGCTACATCTCCAGGCTCTGTTTAGATCTCTGCTCAGGCATCTATGCATTCTGATGCTTGTGGTGCATCTCCAGGCTCTGCTTCGATCTCTGCTCAGGCATCTTTGTGTTCTGATGCTTGTGGTACATCTCCAGGGTCTGTCAGATATCTGCTCAGGCATCTTTGTGTTCTGATGCTTGCAGTAACATTTTTAGGCTGTGCTTCTATCTGTGCTCAGGCATCTATGCAGTCTGATGTTTTGTGGTAAGTCTTCAGGCTCTGCTTTGATCTCTGCATAGTGATGCGTGTACTAATTGCGTGACATTACCGTCAAGTTTTGAAGCCACGTCTGAGAAGGGTCACAGGGCTGAAGTCCTAAAACTTAATGAGCATACCCCAAGCTAATAATATGTTGCATATGAGGATAATAAACTTCTACAGTACTTGTTTTTCTTAGGCTATTTTCCATCTTTGAGAGCTTGACTTAGAACATACTGTACCAGTGTGAAGATTTTATTTCCTTCTGCCTTCTCTCTTTTCTGTTGTTAACACACTGTCTTTTCTGTAAAAGCAAAACAAAACAACAACTAAAAACTGATCTAAAAGGGGAGTCTAGGCAAATCAGGTTATTGAGTATGGCAACATTCTGAGGCTGGAACTCAGCTCTGATAGAAAAGACTACGTAGAATGTGTTTCCCATTATACATCTATGTTTTTTTATCCTGCAGTGGAAAAATTGAACATTATTAGGAGTTAAATTCTTCAAATGACTTAAAATTTTTGCTGTTTTAGTATGTGCTGTGGAATGTTAATGCAGAATTGAAATTTAAGGTAGGTAAATCTTTGGGGAGAAAGGGTCAGCAAATGCAAGTTTTCTTTCATTTATCTCTTACTTTCTTTTAGGTATAAGAAAATCAAAATCACCAACACAATAGATGGCTAGTCCCTTTGTGGCATGCACAACCCTTTGAAATTTTGTTTTCTTCTTAAACAATATAATGATTAAGAAATCTGAACTAAAATTTTTCTGCCAACTGAACATGATCTTTAATTTTCTGTATACCTTTAACAAATCATCCTCATATCATTATGATTCAAAGTTTCATTTAGTTATGCCATTTCCATTTAGTTATATCATGGCTGTTGATCACATTAAACTCCTGTGACCCACTGCTGTGTGCCCACCCCCACCATTAGTCTTTTCCCCAAATAACCCTCTCCTACTTTCATGTCATAAGTATGTGTGTGCATGAATGCATATGTCCATATGCACATAACCATAATCTAGGTTCTGTATATGACAGAAGACACATAATATTTGTTTTTCTGACCCTAACATAATTTGATATGATGATCTTCAGTTCCCATCCTGTTTCCTGAAAGTTATTCTATTCATCTTTATGCTTAAGCATGTATGCCATATTGTGACCCTCATTTCTTTTGATGGACGCCCAGGCAAAATCCATACCTTGGCTATTTTGAAGTGCTTCAATAAACAAGGATGTACACGAGGATCATACAGTATATCATATAGTATATACAGTAATATATATCTATATCTATATCTATGTAACATGAATGGCGTTTTTGTCCTGCCCAGTTCCCACAGTCGTTAGGTCCCAAAGAATCACACAGGAGTCTCCATAAGTTATAAACTGATTGGCCCATTAGCTTAGGCTTCATACTAGCTCTTATAACTTATATTAGCCCATTATTCTAGTATATGTTAACTACATGGCTCAGTGCCTTTTTCAGTGGGGCAGGTCACATCCTGCTTCTTCTGTGTCTGGACAGAACTGTGGAAGAATGGGCTTCCTTTTTCCCCAGAATACTCCTGTTCTCATTGCCCCACCTCTACTTTCTGTCTGGTTTTTCTGCCTCTACTTCCTGCCTGGCTACTGGCCAATCAATGTTTATTTAAAATATAACTGACAGAATATAGACGATTGTCCCACACCGTATCCCCATCTAGAATATCATACAGTAGTTTTACATTTAGTTATTTCATACTGATTTGTATAGTATCCTGGCCAATTTACATTTCAGCAGACATAACTGAGGCTATACCTGCTTGTATTTTCAAACACACACACACACACACACACACACACACACACACACACACACACATTTAAAATTTTACTTTTATTCTTATCCTCCTGAGGTGAAATCAGTATAGTCTGGACCAGCATTTCCCTGGTGGATAAGGATGGCAAATATTTTTCATGTATGTACTGGCCTCTGCACTTCGTCATTTTTTCATCCCATTTCCCATTTCTTCCTGGATACTTTGTCTTCCTTAATTAGTGTCCTTCTAGTGGACACTGAGATATACATATCAGTTTTAATTAAATAATTTAAGTAAATAATGAAGATGGTTTCATGATAGAAAAATGAACATTCAAAGCTTTTATTTTTTAGAAAAAGAAATATTGGTACTAGTTCATATGTACACAGAATCAGAACTCTAGTGTTTTATGTTGGCTAAATACTCTAGTTCTGGGAAGTCTATAGCACTGACAGCACCCATTAGTCTTCAGTTAAAACTACATTGGCTTCAATACCATCTATTTGGTCCAAAGAACCTCATTTAGCACCCGATTGCCAACTTCTGAGCCCTAATGTTTTCATCAATGTCATTCACTATCAGGAGAAATTGAATGTTAAAAGTATTCTAATAAAAAGATCACTGCTATACATCTTAATATTCATGAGTTCAGAAAAAAGAGCTGATTATCCACAACTTTTCTGTTGTCCCAGTGAGAAGGCAATTTCATTTTGAATAACTCTGGAGAGACCAGTGTCTCTCTTATCAGCGAGTAAATTTAGGAATTTGCTTTGAACAAGATGCCAAATATCAATAAAGAATGCATTGGTCTGAGGTGGATTACAGTTTACAACAGATCTTGGCGTAGACTACATAGCTCATCTGCACTCAAGGTTTGCTTTTTCACTTCCCAATAGTAATTTATTTTAAAAAAACACTCATAGATTTGTTTCTATTAACTGGCTCTCTGGCATTTGTGTATAGACTGACATAAATGAAATATATAATATAATACAATATTGCCTGAGTATAAGATATTATTTTCTTTAGTGTTACATTTTTATGGAAAAAGTAAAAATGATGTTTAGGACTGGTGAGATGACTCAGTGTTTAGCGATGTCCATTCTTGATTATCACATGGCAGGGCAGAACTGAGTCCAGTCAATTGTCCTCTGATCTCCAAATATGCATAATGGTACCCTTTAATACAAGTAAATGAATAGATGAATAAAAGAGACAGGTTATTAATCAAATATACTTAAAATCAAACTAGCAAAATATTTTCATATGAAAAATTTTCTCATGATCAAATCTGTATCCCATTTTTAATGGGACTATTTTGCATTTTGATGTCTAGTTTTTTGAGTTCTTTATATATTTTGGAGGTCAGTCCTCTGTCAGATGTGGGGTTAGTGAAGATTTTTTCCCATTTTTTAGGCTGCCATTTTGTCTTGTTGACTGAGTCCTTTGCTTTATAGAAGCTTCTCAGTATCAGGAGGTCCCATTTAATAATCGTCAATCTCAGTGTCTGTGATACTGGGGTTATAGTCAGGAAGAGGTCTACTGTGCCAATGAATTCAAGGCTACTTCCCACTTTCTGTTCTATGAGTTTCATTGTAGCTGCGTTTATGTTGAGTTCTTAAATCCACTGGACTTGAGTTTTGTGTATGGCATAGATATGGATCTATTTGCATTCTTTTACATGCTGCCATCTAACTGTACCAGCACCATTTGTTGATGATGCTTCTATTTTCCATTGCATATTTTTGGCTTTGTCAAAAATCAGGTAGTCTCAAATGGCCAAGATACACTTAAAGAATTGTTTAACATCCTTAGCTATCATGGAAATGCAAATCAAAATGACTCTGAGATGCCATCTTATACTTGTCAAACTGGCTAAGATCAAAAATATTAATGACAGCCTGTGTTGGAGAGGATGTGGAGTAAGGGGAAGACCTCTCTACTGCTGGTAGGAGTGCAGACTTGTACAGATACTTTGGAAATCAGTATGTCAGTTTTTCAGAAAATTGGGAAACAATCTATCTCAAGACTCAGCAATACCACTTTTGGGAATATACCCAAAGGATGCTCAAACATATAACAAGGACACTTGTGCTCCACTATGTTCATGGCAGCATTATTCATAATAGACAGAACCTGGAAACAACCTAGATGCCACTCAACCAAAGAAATAAAATGTGGTATCTTAACACATTGAAGTATTACTCAGTGTGTGTGTAGGGAACATTGGCATCACGGAATTTGCAGAAAAAAATGAAGGGAACTAGAGTTCCTGAGTGAGGCAACCCAGGCCCAGAAAGACAAACACAGTATGTACTCATAAGTGAACGTTAGATATAAAGCAAAGGATAGCCAGGCTACAATTCTCAGCCCCAGAGAAGCTAGATAACAAGAAGGACCCTAAGAGAGACACATGGAGCTCCCTGGGAACAGGAAATAGATGAGATGTCCTGGGTAAACTGGAGGCCAGCAGGGGACAGTGGGTAGAAGGGAGAGATTGGGAGATGGGAACTTGAGGGATCAGGATGGTTGAGTTGGTGGTGGATGGAGGGTGAGAGCAATGAAAGAGATATCTTGATAGAGGAAGCCATTATGGGGTTAGGGAAAAACCTAGTGCCATGAAAATTCACAGGAATCCACAAAGATGTACCCAGTTAAGACTCCTTGCAGTAGTGGAGAGGGTGCCTGAACTGGCCTTTCCTTGTAATCAGATTGGTGTCTACCCTACTTGTCATCACAGAGCCTTCATTCAGTACCTGATGGAAACAGATGCAGACATTCACAGCCACACACTGGGCTGAGCACTGGGAGTCCAATTGAAGAAAGAGAGAGGAGGGATTGATTATATGAGCAAGTGGGAAGGGATCAACATCATGACAGGGGAATCCACAGAGACAACTGATCTGAGCTTGTGGTAGCTCATGAACTCTGGACTGACAGCTAGGGAGCCAGCATGGGATCAGCTTAGGCTCTCTACATTTATTTAGGTGACAGTTGTGTAGCTTGGTTCTTTTTTTTTTTTTTTTGTCCTTAGCAATGGGAACAAGATTGTGGGACCTCAATGCATGAGCAGCAGACTCTTTGGAACCTATTTCCTATGGTGGGATGCCTTGCCCAGCCTTGATGCAAGGGGGAGGAGCTTCATTCTGTCTCAATTTGATATGCCTTCCACAGGAGGCCTTAGCCCTTCTGAATGGAGACAGAGGGGGAGTGGCTGGGGGGAGAGAAGGGAAGAGGAGGGAGGGAATGGGAGGAGAGGAGGGAGGAGAAACTGTGGTTGGTATGTAAAGTTAATTAATTAAAAATTTCCTCATGATCAAGAAATGTTATGCTTTTAAAGAAAAACAAATTTACGTTCCAAATCCATGACTTTGTTCTAATGCCAGTTTTTAAAGATGACATTTCCCAAAACTTTAATTAGATCATTAAAAGAAGATTTTCTATGATTAGAAAACACCAAAGCCTTTAGAATAAGACTAGTTAGAGCTGTCAAAACAACAAACAATCATACATGTCTGTAAATATTCTCAATCTCTCTTAGATATATACAGTTTACTTTCTTCTTTTCCTTCCTCCCTCCCTCCCTTCTTTCTTTTCTTCCTTCTCTCTTTCATTCTTTTGTCTTTCTCACCTCCTCCTCTTCGTCCTCCTTCTCTTTTCTTCTTTTGGCTTTTAGAAACAGGGTTTCATGTGTAGCTCAGACAGGCTTCATGCTGCTGCTGTTCCTCCTCCATCTGCTAAGTGCTGGGATTATAGACGTGCAATGCTATGCCCAGCCAGCTCCATTAATAAGAGCAATAGTATTTTAACTATAGATCAAAATCAAATCAGTGTTAATATGAGATTCACAAATATTTTATATTATACAATAATGTCAGCTCTTCTTAACAAATAAAGAAGATGCTGAGGAAATAGTTGAATGGACAAAACTCCTGTGGTGTAAGCATGATAATATGAGTTTGGATTGCAAGTATCCATGTAAAATGGCAAGTGTGTGACATACATGTGTAATGTAAGTTCTGTGGGAAGCAGAGATAGGCAGATCCCTAAGCTCACAGGCAAACCAGTCTAGCCTTGATAGGCTTGGCTCAGGGAGGGAGCCTGTATAAAAAAATAAAGTGGGGTATGATTAAGAAAGACATCTGATCTTGATCTCTGGTCTTCAAATACACACACACACACACACACATACTCACAGTACACTACACAGAACACAAATGCATGCATAAAACAAACAGAAAAAAATATCTGACATAGTAAAATAAAATAAACCCAAGAACTATTAATAATTCTATGTATGTGAACAAACATTCTTATTCCTAGATAGATGTGTGCTACCTTGCTGACTTTCAGCACTGATGGGAATTTAGACATCTGCCGATGGGCTCACTGCCATCATATAGTCTCCTGCATGGGAAGCTGGTAGGATCACGACTGATGTGTCATACTTCATTGGTCTCCAAAGCAAGAATATCCACACTAGAAAGACAACCTGGCTGTCCGACCTTCCTTAGTTTGTGTTCATGGCAGAAAGCTCCAATATAGACTCTGCTGGGAAAGCAGCATCCTCTGAGTGCCATCAACATCATCACAAGGAGAGTGTCTGTAGACAGCATGAACAAAATTCCTGCTCTTGGGAAATTTATAAAACACACATTAAAGAAAAGGCAAAGAAGCGAATAAGATAATTCTAGATCGTGACCATTTGTGTGTTGGGCAAAACTAGCAAGGTAGTATGTAAGGGAACAACTTGCTTTGGAGAGAGCAGTAAAAAGAGTATATGAAACACAGGCTTTATTTTGCCCACTCGTAAATGTTACTCTCAACAGTTATGGAGGAGACTGTACTAGAATTCTTAAAATCCAAGGAAAAAGAGCCCAGGAGTGGGCAAGCATCAGGAGAAAGGAACTTTTATTTGCTTAACAGATACTAAGGCATAAAACCCAAGCATGATGATGCCAATCAAAATAAAGACCAGCAAGAGATTTCTCTGAAGAATAACGAGAGTTGTTTTAGGATAACTAACATCGTAATAAAGAACATGCTGTAGTCAACTGTAAGCATTTTCAAAGAAACTAAAGCACTGGGACATTATAACAGAGAGGTAAAATGCTTAGGAGATGGCTCAGTTGCTAGAGGCCTAGCCATAGAAGCACGAGAACCCAATTTTGATCCCCAGAACCCACTTAAAAAGCTGGGTCTGTGATTCTAGTTCTGGAGAAGGTACAGGGAGGAAGAGTTTTACTACTTGCTAGCTAACTAGTTTAGCTATGTTCAGTGAGAGACCCTGCTTCAAATAATAAAGCCACACATGAACAAGAGAAGCACCTGACTTTGACCTCTGGCTTCAAAATGCATGTCTATAAATGTGCACTTGAACTCATGTGTACCCCCACACACCAACACACACACACATACACACACACCAATACACATACATACACAAATAAAAATAAGGCAAACTAGGAGGATTGTACCCAATACTTTGAAACAGTCATCCTCCTAGAAGGAATAATGAGAAGGTGATGGTGTTCTAACAGAGCAGAGAGTTGCTGAGTATATGTCCTCGTAGAGGTATTTATTTCATATAAAGATGCAGTGACCTTTCTGCAAGGTTGTAGTTCTGCTGGAACGCTTTGTTACTATCAGGCAATGGGGCATGAATGATCTTCCTCTATAAAATTCCTGGTTTTTATTATGTGTGACAAGGGACTCTTGATTCTGACAACTTTTACAATAGGCAACAAAGAAATTCACAACTCAATAGTTTGCTTACTTTCTTACCAAGAAAGGATCTGATATAGTTAGAACCTATTATGATGGCTTGGCCCTCATGATATCTCTATTTCAACTTAGCTTCTGTGGCTCCCTGTTATCTGAGAAAGCTTGATCTTTGAGAATTAGATGAAATTGGTGAGATCTCTTTTCACTGCTGTTGGAAGAGCTGGTGGCTGAACAGATTGTTGAGCTGCCATGTAGAGATGTGACTCATATTTTTTTTTGGATCATTTCTGTCTTTGAGTATTTGATTTTGATGAAGAAATGTAAGGTGTGGTTTGTTTATCTGTTTTGAGACTTCTGAATTTGTTCTTCATCTAGTCACTCCCAATGGGGACTGTCAGTCATGAAGGTGATTTTGTAAATGGTTACCATTGCTGAAAATATGGAGAACAGACAGACTGTAGGGTTTCCATGATCAACTCAGATCTAAGGTTCTCCACCATGACTTTTCTATTTTCTTTTTCCATTTAAACCCAAAGGATTGATTGACAAATGAATTCATAATTTGAATCACAATGTGAGATTTGCTGTACATAAACGTTATGGAATGATCAAATGAAGCAAAGCTACACATCTGTCCCTTCACTGCTCATTCTCATTGCTCTTCTGTGGTCAGGATATCTATACCACTCTGCAATTATGAAACACCATTCAGTTCCTTTTTATTAAGTACACAGCACTGTCTGTGAAAAAGACCAGGTATGGAAGTTCCAATGACGGCTCACTTTGACTGCTCTTTCTAGCACCAGCAAAACATTGGCTTTTGAAAAGTTACCAACATTTATTTCTTTGCTCTGGGCTTAGCACTTCCAGTTAGAATGGGTGGCTATGGCATGATGTGACTCATAGGGCATTTCTACCACTGGTCAAACAACAGTTTCTGCAATTCTCACTATTATGTCATTTGGCTTCCACTCCAGATATCCCCAAGTGCTGTTGATATGTTGCCTGAAGGAATAAAATCCCATAACCAATTTTCACACCCCCTCCTCAGCTATTATACTTTTTTTTAAAGGGCAAAGTACTTCTTCAGATTGCTTTTAGATTGATGACAGAGAAAGTGAGGACTGGGAAAATAGCCCAAGCTCCTGCTAGGAAAGTAACACAGTGCATGCTGAGTCAACCTTGATAGCCATAGGGAGGAAGAGAGGGTTCAGATAATGGCAGGATGGCTCTGCAGGCATAGGCTGGAAACTGGCACTCCAGAGAAAGATGTTTGTGCATGTGTCAGGGGCATACAGTGCGGAACACAAAAGCTGTCGGCTTCCTAAGTTTGTTTATAGCTCACAAAGAGACAGAACCATTCAATAAGGCTGACCTTAGAGGAATTTTGCAGACAGACTCCCAACCTAGCCCCTTGTGACCTTGCAGAAGTAAAGTGCTCGGATAACTGTTTGATAGCTAAAAAAGGAATCTGTGTGAAATGTAAACATTTCTTTCCTTGATTTTCATTTACCTTGAAGAGTTTTTAAGACTGATGTAATTTGTACCTCCTAAAACATCTCATAGGTTGTTTTGCCTTTTTACCATCAACTTAAAGTTCTAGACTTAGCAGAGATTGGCTAGTCCTAGGTCTTTCTAATGTTGATGTGCTGATTTGAAATTATGAGTGCACAATTCAGAATATAGATAGTTCACTATTCTACCCATCCTCAGGAGAGTCACCAACCCTTTTCTCCAAACAAATAACACAGGGATCTTTGAGGCTGGGATGTAATAGCTTCTACATAAATTATTGACACTTGTTTTAGCTTGTGAATTTGAGCTTGAAATAATTTTTTCTTCATTCATCATGTTGGTTACACACTTTTTGGCAAAAGCTAGCACAGTTTCTCTTACATATTTTAAGAAAGACAATTTATGAATGTATGTCTAAACTTTTAAAATCTATCATACATATACAAACGAAGCAAACGCACACTAAATCCTTCTACCATTACGAAGAATCATCTACTATGAATTGACTTTTTAACTTTGCTCTTGTTCAGACATATTAATACATAATACACATATATAATGCTCATGTTAATGGAGAGGTAGTAAATTGGTAAAGTATGTGTCTTGCAAGCATGAGGAATTGGGTTTGATCCCCAGAATCTACACTTAAAAACAGACGAAACAAAGCAAAAGCAGAAAGCCTTATTTGGAGGTGGGCTGCTCTTGTACTCACCCTGCTTGGGCAATAGAGACAGTCAGATGGCTGGGGCATACTGGTGGTCTCGCTTAGCCTACTTGATGATCCCAGTCCAGTGGGAGATATCTTCTCTAAACTAGGTGGATAGTGTTTGAGGAACACATCTGAAATTTTCTGCTGTCCTTCATATACATGCATACATATACACATTTGTACATGTTCACCAACGTGCTTGCAAACATGTGATGTGTTTGTGTTAGTACTTGAAGCAAGTCAGATTGGTAGATTTCTTTCTTTCTTTTTGTTCTTTATTTATTTTGAAACAGAGTCTTGCTAGGTAACCCAGGCTAGTCTTGCGCTCATGATCTTTCTGCTACAGGTGAATAGTTTTAAACAACGCTTTGTCACCTGCCAGTTGGCATTCAATATTTCTCCAGATATGAATTTTAGAGCATGAGGAATAGAATTTACAGGTGGATGCACCATGTTTTACTTTTACCATCCACATAGCTGGAAACAAATTTTTTTAAAGATTTTTTTTCAGTACTAAAGATTGAACCCAGGGCTTTCTGCTTTGCAGGCAAGTACTCTATCACAAAACTTAATCTTCAACCCTGGCATGAACACTTTTACTTAGGAAATTTTTATTCCCTTGAGGTAAAAAGGTGTCTCAGAGATTAAGAGCCCTATTGCTTTTGCAGAGAATCTATGTTTAGTTCCCAGCACCCACATGTCAGCTCACAACTGTCTGTAACTCCAGCTCCAGGGGATCTGGTACCCTCTTTTGACTTCTTTTGGTACCAAGAACACACATGGCGTACTTATATGCAGGCAAAATCCTCATACACATAAAATAAAAATAAATAAATCTCTAAAAGTTCTACTCCCTTTAGAATTACTGGGTCAAAGCATATGAATGTAATTTAAAAGCACATTTTTAAAAATATAAAAAAGTAGTACTTTAAAAAGATACTTAATGAACATCTTCATATTTCCTTCTGGAATGAACATACTACCCTCTCTTTCCATGTAGCATGCATGAAGGCAATTTTTTTGTGTGTTCTAATTGAAATGAGTAACAGAATGTTTAGAGCAACTTGACATTTGCTGGGCAAAGCTGTCTCTGATGGTTTTTCAAATATTCTTTTACATTTTTTTTCGGTCTGGTTATTCTATTGGTAGTGCTACAAGGAACATTATTGTTCCTTTTTTTCTGTTAGCCTTGAAAAACAATCTGATTTTCCTTATAGAAAAAGCAAATGTATTTTAGTAGCAAGTGCTACAAAGAATTACTGTTTTTGAGTCCATTATTGTGACATGGAAGAGAATCTTCCCAAATGACAGTCCTTGGTTAAACAACAAGATCTGGGCCCGGTGCTCATTGGAGATGCTCCTGGCATCTAGCGTCGCATTTCTCCAGTTCTCTACTGATTTTGGCTACAGCCACAGTGCACAGTCTGTAAAAACAGTGGTTTTCCCCTCCTGTTTGGCCTGGATCTCACTATGACCTCTTGCTGTTATTTCTCCATCCTCCCCCAGGGTCTTTCCAATTGCAGATCTCCCAGTTAGCTGGCACCAGGCAGACCAAAGACTCAGGGTGCAGGAGGAATTACTGTTCAGAGGCCACTGTGCAGCCAATGGGAGGCGAGAAACAGACGAGAAACAGACAGGAACTGCTCATTCTTCCATCTTCCTGGTAGACTGTTCTGAGGGGCACTGTACGTGCTTCTCAGAGCTCCTGGCAGAGTGTCTCATCAAAGCACCATGTAATGGCTTCCTCCTGTTTGCCTGATCTCTTTATTTTGCCATTCCCACCTTTGAGTATTAGCTTCCAAACAGAGCAAATGCAACCAAGTCTTTATTCTATCCTCTCCTCCTGAAGTAATACTAAATAAACCAACACAATTTTCCTTTCTCTAACAGAGCTGAGTTTTTTGTCTTCCCTTTTAGAATGTTTAGTGGTCATTGAGTGCTGAGTGAAGTTATTGTTTAGCTATATCCCCCCAGATTTTATGCTTTGGAAAACACCTCTTTAATTCATCATCTTGGGTTCATGATCTGTAGTAATAGGAGTGGCGGGTCTGCATCCCCAGCACCCCAGCCACCTGCTAGCTTATGCCCCGAAATAATTACATGGAAACTGTATTCCTTTAAACACTGCTTGGCTGCTTGGCCCACTAGCTCTAGCCTCTTACGGGCTAATTCTCATATTTTGCCTAACCCATTTCTAATAATCTGCATAGCACGACTAGGTGTGCTTACCAGGAAATATTCAGCATGTCTGACCTGGCGGCTTGCTCCATTGCATCTGCTTCAGAGAGCAGAGCTATCGTGTCTGCCTGGGAGAGGGGAGCATGGCGTCTCTGAGCTCACTTCCTCTTCCTCCCAGCATTCTGTTCTGTTTACTCCACCCACCTATGTTCTAACCTATCAGGGCAAGCAGTTTCTTTATTTAATTAACCAATGACCTTCCTCCATTATTTCCCCCCTTTTTTAAACAAAAAAGGAAGGCTTTAACTTTAACATAGCAAAATTACATATAACAAAACAATTATCAAGTAAAAATTATAATATAATGACCTTCCTCCATCAATGATCCTGGGTAGAAGGCATGGGAAACTTTTCTAGTTCTGAGGCAAATTCATATTTTAGAATCTATTTAAGGTACTGCAATAGCTAGGGAATGAAGCCAGCATAGCACCCATTGACAGTTGAACCGATGAAGAAAATATGGACATACACTCACTGACTCTTATTTAGCCACAAAGAAAAGCAAATCGTGACATTTGCAGAAAAGCAGATGAAACTGGAGATCATCATGTTGAGCAAAATAATCTAGACTCAGGAAGTCAACTACCATATGTTTTCTTTAGTGTGTGAACTCTAGATTTAACTCTCTCTCTCTCTCTCTCTCTCTCTCTCTCTCTCTCTCTTTCTGTGTGTGTAGGTCATGAAAGTAGAGACATGGTGGTAAAAGGGGAAGAAAAGATCATAAAGGAGGAATGAGACAAAGAAGAAGAAAAGAGTTACCAACTAGCTGTGGCATGAAATCAGGAATATTATTTGGGGATGAAAGGGAAATGCTTGCTCTATTTGACAGACTGACCTGTGAAGACACTTTGTGGGCATATAGTGCTAGCTTAATGTTGGGTTATACATAGGGGTATGTTGACATGTAAGGATGATGAGAGAATAACACAAGAAGAAAAAAAGTAAGAATAACCCAAGTCATATTTTTAGTGAAGGAAACAATAAAACATTCAAAATCCTCTTGCCATTCTGTCCTGCTTGTCTACTCTATGGCATAGTTCCTACTCAAAACCGAGAGTGTCGCTGGGCGGTGGTGGCGCACGCCTTTAATCCCAGCACTTGGGAGGCAGAGGCAGGCGGATCTCTGTGAGTTCGAGACCAGCCTCATCTACAAAAGCTAGTTCCAGGACAGGCTCCAAAACCACAGAGAAACCCTGTCTTGAAAAAAAAAAAACCAAACGAGAGTGTCGAAAGGTATATATATTCATGATGGTGTTTTTTTTTCTTAGTTATTTTTGATCTTGGATTGTTGAAATTACCTGGTTGCTAGTCCCTACATATTACTCAATGAAGGTTGTGAACAATATTCCTCAAAGAAGGGCAGAAATAGCCCGAAGCTCTTCTGCTCCAAAGTCTTCCTTAAGGTTCTACTTTTATGAACTGTTTTTCTTTTGGGTCTTAATTGTATTGCTATTCATGACTCATGAACAAAAAATCATTGTTTTTAAAAAAGCTGATGTGAGCATGTTTACTGTCTTTAACTGCTTGTCCATCTTTGAACCTTTATACTGCTGTGTTTGTAACAAAGTATCTCAACCTAGGACTCTCAAGCACAGAAATGTGTTTTCCATAGTTCTAGAGGTTGTGTCTTAGTTTCTTTTCTATTCTGTGATAAAACACAATGATTGAGGCATTTATTTATTTAACATTTTTTAATTTTTGCTTTTTAAGATAGGGTTTTTCTATAGTTGCCCATTCTGGAGTGCTGGGATTTAAAGGTGTGCACCGCCCCTACCCCCAGCTAAACAAGGCAACTTATAAAGAAATGTTTAATTTGATTACAGTTTCAAAGAGTTAAAATTTATAATAGCAGATCTCACATCTTGATCCACAACCATGAGACAGAGAGGGGGACAAAGAGAGGAAGAAACAGAGACAGAAAGACAGGCAGAGAGGGGGATCAATTAAGCATTAAAAACTGTTAAAATTAAGCCATTCCTCTTGCAATATCATGATAACAACGATAGTGATTCCACTTGTTTACTGCTCACTGATTGCCAACTATTTATGGATCTTAAACCAAGTGCCTCTAAAGGTCTCATCCGTGTTTTCCAGATAAGAAAAATACCCAATTTTGGAAGTCTCTTTGTTAGTACATTTTGGCTTCTGTGTAAAATGCCATTGACTTGATAGGTTATAATGACTAGAAATTTCTCATGGTTCTAGGGGCTGAGAAGTTCAAGAATGAGGCATTAAGATTCCATGTTTGGTGAGGTTTCACTCTGCTCCACAGACAGGGCTTCCTGATGTCACCTTTCACGGAGGAAGGAGCAGCCAAGCTCCTGGGGCCTCTGGCAAGGGTTGTCTGTTCCATTTATTAAGGAGTTTTGTCATGACTTAACAACCTCTCAAATGTCTCACCTCTTAACATTGCTCTCCCAATGGGTAAGATTTCTGTGTTTTTTTTCTTTGATTTCTGCATTTCAGTTTTGAGGGACACAGACCCCCAGACCTTATCAGTGACAAGGATGGAACCTGGTGAACGACTCACAAAACATTTGTGTTTGGAGAGCCTGAAACCTAAGTACACACTTCATAAATTTTTTAAAATGATAAGTATTCTTTGACATCTGCTCTCTATAGCCAGGTGGACTCCCTTGATCCACGAAGGCTAGTTTGTGACCTTCACTTAGACTTTCCCACTTGAAATCCTGAGGCATCTGAAGGAAAATGCCTCTGTAATCTGCCATAGGAGCTGGCTTCTGTAAAACTCTGGAACTTTTCGTCTGTTGCTATCTGACTGACTCCAGTTACTTCTGCTGCCCATGCTTTGTATTTAAAACATCATCTTCCAAAGTTCCTTTGAAAGAGTCCCAAGAGACTAATATTTTTTTTTTTTACTTTGTAGAATAGTCTTCAAGTATTTTGTGACTAATATTTTTTTTTTTTACTTTGTAGAATAGTCTTCAAGTATTTTGTGCGATAATCTAATTTTTTTTCCCCAATAGTCAACTCCTACAAAGCCCTAGCTCTTACTGCACACGTGGTAGATCCAGGAGACATCTGCGCTATTCCAGTATTGGTAATAGAAAGCCTTTTAAAATCCACAGCTCATAATACGTTATTGCAGGGAAATGCTTCTTAGCCATTTTCATAGAATCTTCTTTAACACAACAATAAAAGGCAGCCCTCCATTTCTGTGCAGCTATTGAGAAAATGGAAATGCCTTTTAAAGTTGGAGAGGACAAAAGAGTAGTTAAGGATATTTGGCTTGAGATAATTGCTTACACTGTTGGTGAGAGCCAAAGTGGTTTCTTATAATGCAATAACCGCTGCATTTTAAATAAGCAATGCAGATGGGGTTCACTCTCTGCATACATAAATAGCTGTAGGAAAACGAACATTCTGTAAAGAGAGTTACATTTTAAAACCACAGTATCCAAAAAAGTTTTTGTTAGCAAACATTTTTATGTAAATAATTGCTCAATCTGACATTAGCCATTTAATTATGATCATGATTTTGTTTTTAAAAGGAACACACATTATATACATACAAAATATATGCAAGGCACACATCTGTGCTTTACATAAATTTGAAAATAATGTACTTTTTTGTAAAATTGTGGATACAGTTATCTTTCTGTGCCCATGGAATTGATTCTTTGATTCTGTACCCACGTATTCAGGTAACAAAGAACTAAAAAAATATAATTTAACTTAGGATGTTTATAGCTGTAATGAACATATACAGGCTGTTTTTCTTGTCTTTCATTATTTCCTGAATAATAGCATATTTTTGTAGCAGTGACTTATGTTATAGTGTTTTAGATATTATAAGTAATGTGGAATTTTTTAAAGTATATAAGAGAATGTTATAAGCTACATGATTGTACTAACGAGATGAGCAACCATGGAGTTTTGTATAGATGAAAAGGTTCTAGAACTCATTTCACAGATGGCAAGGGCTCTGGAAGCTCCTTTATTTTAGAGAATTGTTTTGGCTATCCTGAGTTGTTTTGTTTTTCCATACGAAGTTGAGTATTGTTCTTTCAATGTCTGTGAAGAATTGTGTTGAGATTTTGATGCAGATTGCATTGAATCTGTAGATTGCTTTTGGTAAGACTGCCATTTTTACTATGTCCGACCTCTTCTACAGCATGGGAGATCTTTCCATTTTCTGATATCTTCTTCAGTTTCTTTCTTCAAAGACTTAAATTTCTTGTCGTACAGGTCTTTCACTTGTTTGGTTAAAGTATTTTATGTTATTTGTCGCTATCATAAAGGGTGATGTTTCTCTGATTTCTTTCTCAGCCTATTTATTATTTGTATATAGGAGGGATACTGGTTTTTTTTTTGAGTTAATCTTGTACCCTGCCATATTACTAAAGGTTTTAATCAGCTGTAGGAGTTCTCTGGTAGAATTTTTGGCGTCACTTATATACACTATCTCAAATGATCCAAAAGCCTTTAAGGAATTGCTTAACATCCTTAGCCGTAAGGGAAACGCAAAGCAGAATGAAACTGATACCATCTTACACCTGTCAGAAGGGTTAAGATCAAAATCACTGATTAAAGCTTACATTGGAGAGGATGTAGAGTAAGGAGAACACTCCTCCATTGCTAGGGAGAGTGCAATCTTGTACAGTCACTTTGGAAATCACTATGGTGGTTTGTCAGAAAACTGGAAATCAACTGACCTAAAGATCCAGCAATACCACTATTAGGCATATACCCAAAAGATACTTAATCATACCACAAAGAGACCTGCTCAACTATGAACATAATAGTTTGAACCTGCGAACAACCTAGATGCCCTTCAACTGAAGAATGAATAAAGAAAATGTGATACATTACACAATGGAGTTTTACTCAGTGGTAAAAAGCAATGACATCATGAAATTTGTAGGTAAATGGATGGAACTAGAAAAAAAAATCATGAACTGTTTTTTTGTAGCCCATTCCTTATGGTGGGATATATTGTTCAGCCTTGATGCAGTGGGGAGGGGCCTGGTCCTGCCTCAACTTGTTATACCAGAATTTGTTGATGCACAAGGGAGGCCTTGCTCCCTCTAAGGAGCGGATAGGGATAAGAAGGGTGGAGACAGTGGCGTGGGAGATGGGGAGGGAAGGGGACTGGGAGTGGTATGTAAAATAAAAAATTAAATAATAAAAAGTAACCCATTTCATTTTCCATACCAAAAAATAACTATATGATGTTTCTGAAAATTGTAAATTTACTTCTTGGTATTGAAAAGCAGGTTGTAGTAAATTACATGAAGTAACAATATAATTCTTGTGGGCAAAAACTGGCAACTATGAAAGGAGAGAAATAAACTTGTGTTTTTAAGACTTCATTGTTCTTGTGTAGATATTTAAGAGTAGAAATAGATGGTCATGGGATAGATAATTAATTTTAATAAGTAATAAAACGTTCTAAGAGATGTAGCTTAGTTGACAGAGTGCTTGCTTAGTACACAGAGATGCAGGGGTACTTAAGTTTGATCCACAGCACTGCAAAGCAAAGAAAGGAAAGCAAGTTGGTTAGTTTTAATTATTAACCTGATACAATCTGAAATCACCTGGAAGAAGAATCTTAATGAAGACTTATCTAGATCAGGTTTGCCCGTGGGTTTGTCTATGGGAGACAGACTGCCTTGATTTGTTAACTGATGTAGAAAGACTAAGCCCATTGAGGGTGGCACCATTCCTTAGGCAGGGGTTCCTGAACACTATTACCCAAGAGCAAGGGGGAAAAGTAAACAAGGAAGCAAAGATCTATGTGCTCATTCCCTTTCTGCTCTTGACTGTAGATGCAATCCTCTTAATTTTCTGCCTCGACTTCCCAGTCAGGATGTGTTGTCACCTAAAATTGTAAGCCAAAGAAACCCTCTCTTTCCAAAGCTGCTTTTTGTCAGGATATTTTATCACAGTGTCAGAAATGAAGCTTAAATAAAAAGAAAAGGGAAACATTCCAAAACTATGGTCTCAATTCTTCATTGAGAGGTTTTAGAGTTCTAATGTCTTCACGTTCTTGCCAAGTGGATTGCCTATTAGATTTTATTCATTCTTGTGGGTGTCTAGTGCTATCATATTTTGGTTTTAAGTTGTCCTTTATTGTTTGGTACAAATTGAATATCTCTTAATAGATTTATTGCACTCTGGTTGCTTTTATATAAAGTGTCTACTCATGCCTTTGCCTATTAAGTGTACCATTTGTTTAATTGAAAATTCCTTTTTACTTTTACCTGAGGAAACCAAAGGCAGAAAGAATCTTTCAATTATGAATGGAATTTAATTAGTGATCTTTTATTGATTTGTTACCAGAGAACTTTCAATCCTACTTCACAGACATACACACACATACACACACTCACAAACACACATATATGATACACATGTATATATCATAAGTAATTAGAAAAAATCAACTGTTCTGTGGTTGTTAGAAGTAACATGGCTTGATTTATGTTCTGGAACCAAGAGAACCACCATTTAATAGAAAATAATCAGAACATTTAGTGTTATATATTTTGATCCTACTTTTTAATATTTCCATTTAGCTTTAGCTATAAAAATAAGTTTTGAATACAAAGCTCTTGTTATATTGTATGTTATCAGGAGAGGAATCCTTTGGTAGACACATAGATTATACATATGAATAGAATGACTGTTAATTAAATAGTAAGTAATATCCATTAATATAATCACTGTATCATTATAGTAATACCACAATCCATTAAAAAATAAAATACTTATGTAAAGTTGTACAGAAAAAAATTGGTGTTACAACCTCTCTCTCTCTACTTAGTGTTTAAGGTCATTCAACTGGATTTTGTGATTTCTACAGAGACTGGGAGGATTGAACTCAGAAGTCAGAAAAGGAAGAAGGTCACAGGGGGCCAGGCAGCTGAACGAACTCCAGGAGTTCTGAGCAGATGTGACATACTTCACTCTTCGTCATACAAGCAGAGGCCAATAGGCACCCAGGCACACATGGCCCACACAAAGGCTGCATAGACACTGGCACACAGTCCTATAGGCAGACACACCCAGACAGACTGGTAAAGGCACTCTGACCTCAACACCATATACAAGAAAAAGCACTCAACGTGGCATTTTGTCAGAAATAGCTAAATGACAGATGATGTCTCTGTTTGCTCTAGGTTCCCTGGAAGTCTGGTGTCAGTCACCATCAGCTGACTCACAGTCCCTTGGATGTCTGGGTTGTGATGTGGGATTCCCCTCTGTATGCTGTGAATACCATGGGTTAATAAAAAACTGCTTTGGACCTATAGCAGAGCAAAACTTAGCTAAGTGGAGAAAACTATACTGAATGCTGGGAGAAGGAAGGTGGAGTCAAGAAAAGCCATGGAGCCTCTGCCAGAGACAGACATGCTGAAATTTTGCTGGTAGGCCACGACTTCGTGGTCATGCACAGATGAATAGAAATGGGTTAAATTAAGATGTAAGAGCCAATAAGAAGCTAGAGATAATGGGTCAAGCAGTGATTTAATTACTACAGTTTCTGTGTGATTATTTTGGATCTGGGTGGCTCGGATGAACAAGCAGCCTCCTTGATAGAGCGTTGACCATTGTTGGCTCATTCCTTATATCTGCATCAGTGCTATGTTGTCTAAACTTTATTTAGTTCCCATAAACTTCTGTTTCCATTAGAGTTTCATCGATTTTATTTTACTTTTGTTCTTATTGAAATGCTATGAGAGTAGAACTATTATGAGTAATTAAGAAAATTAACTATTCTGTGCTTGACAGAAATAACATGGCTTGTCTTTATGCTTTGGAGCCAATAGACCCACCCACCATTTATAAGAGAGTATTTAGAATAATTAGTATTGTACATGTGGAAACATAAATCTCTGAGACACAAATATAATTTGCCTTTAATATTAAAAACTTTTATCTTTCTAATTAAAAAATTATTACTAAAAGATAAAGCTAAGACTTTCCCTTTGTGTGTGTGTGTGTGCATGCATGTGTATATAGGGAGTGTGTGTATGGATGGGGGGTGTGTATGTATGTATGGGGGGTAGGGAGTGTCTGTCTATAGATAAAAGATATGTGCGTATGTAGGGAGTGTGGGGAGTGTGTATGTAGGGAATGTGTGTGTGTGGGGTGTATGTAGGGAGTGTGTGGGGGGCGTGTATGTAGGGAGTGGGGGGTGTGTGTGTGTGTGTGTGTGTCTGGTGTAGTGTGTGTGTGTCTTTAATGGAGGCTAGGAAAATTGCTCAATGCTGGCTTAAGCACATGGCCTTATTGTGGAGGCAGTCATGCAGTTCTACCACAATGTATAGAAGAACATTAAAAATAGGATTTTAGGTGTCACTTCCTTGGTCTTGGTTAGAGGGTAGAACAATTACTCAGGGCTTTTATGAGCACTCCTGATGTGTAATGTTTATTTTTATTTGCTCCTCATTTATATTTAGTACAAGTTGTAAAACTGCATCAGGCCATCAAGAGATTTCAGAAGTCATAATGGGAACAGCTCTTAATGAAGTCTTTTTTTTTTTACAGATTTACTTTGAAGTATATTAGAGACATATCCAGCTGAGAAAAGCAACCTCTGTGTGTCATAGATTTAGCTCTCACACACAATCAAACTTTCCCATGCACTTGCAGGGACAACACAAAGATCAACAATCTGTAAAGAGCCAGAGGAATGAGAATATAGGGCAGATGAGGTTCATTTTGTGTGAGATAAAAGGACTATTTAATGCTTGGTGACAGATTAATACAGTTTACTTTGCATTTTGATTTCTATATTTCAAGAGTTCCATGTATTTTCAGAATTTCAATCAAAGGCATTGAAGGAGAAAAGGAGGCATTCAGAAAAATGAGCATTTTGAATGACTGAGGACTTTCAGAAAAACAAATGTTCTCAATGGCCTTCTGCCTATTTTTATTTCCAGGAGCTTCATCTCTGAGTTTTAGTGTGCAACTAGCTTGTGAAATTATGATAAATAATGATGCCATGTTATCAAGAGCAGTTCTTTAAATTGACCTTTACAAGACTGGATGAGATAATAGATCAACTGGTTGTTGATATATTTGACATTTAAGAGCATACTTATGGGAAATCACTACAATTAAACATTGAAAAGTAGCATACTGCCATTAGGTGACACAAAGCATAAATCATGGAAAGAGAAGGATGCTTTCAGTTGTTGCATGGGTCAAGAATTGACTGGGTGCCCTCTGCCTTCACCACAAGGACGTAGCTTTTCCCAAGCTTGGCAAGACATAGCAGGCATGTGGGGGAGAAGAAAAGACCCTTATAAGACAAGATAGGACCTAAACCGAAACAAACACACAATCAAACTGATAGGAAAAGCTACAAAATCCACCACTATCACCACCAAAACCCCCACCAGGACTCTCTGTCAGTGTACAACTGTTTTATACTGTGTGATGGTGCATTTCGGTAATCCCAGACCTTAGATAAAAGGATTATGAATTTTAGAATTTGAGCTGTCTCAAAAAAGAAAACATACATACAGACATACACATACACACAGAGTTTATAACTACTGAGAGAAGAAGGCCTGTGCTTTGTTTGAAAGGTCACTATTACCCACAGTTTATAAGTATTTTGTTTGTTTGTTTTTGCCAAGAATGATAACCCCTTGTTATGGTTTGATAATTGGGTTTTAAGACAACTGGTCCTATGCCTTCCTTGGAAATATTCTTTCTATAAATAAAATTGAAACAGCATTCATGCCATCTGAGGGCTTCTCTACTTACTTGCTGATAAAGTTATGGCTTCATTGATGAAATAGTTGTGGTGTTCAAAAGCCATAATTTTCATTACTGGTAACCTGTTGTCAAAGTTGAGATCATAATGCTAATGCCTTCCAGCCACAGCATAACCTAGGTTTTAAAGTATTGCCTTTGAGACCATTAATCAAGAGTTTCTACTATGAGGTCGGTAAGCTGGGGAGGTGTACAGATGAATAATATGCATTCTCCACCTTCATGGTCTTGTTGGTGAAGCTGGCAGTGGATACAATTTCAGTGCAGTCAAAATGAAAGGTCATGCAATATAACATGTTGCATAAGATAATAAATAATTTTAAACTTCTAACAAACTAATTTCCAACCTCTATTTTAGTTGTTAGCTCTAGCAATTCTAGCCAACTGAGGATTTACTCTTTATTTCAATTCTAGAATTTCTAATTTTCTATTAATTGTCAATGCTAAATTTTAAAATACAGCATCAATTTTCTATAGTTCTGGATTTTGTATGTATTAAAAAGTACTTGAGTTTAAGATATCCTTAGTATTTTCAAAAAAGTATTGGAGTATTTTGAAATATAAAATAAGATTTAGGTGTGTAGGTCAGAGGTGAAGAACTTATTTAGCATACATAAGGCCTGGCTTTGACTTCCAAGGACATAAGATAAAAAATATTTCCAGGAGCTAATTTCAGTGAACTTTTACATTTTCTGCTGTAGCTGAAGTACATAGTAACAAACATCCTTTACTCATGGGCTTAACACCAGCTCTGTCTACAGTGAAAAGGAAGGCAGGAGTTTTTGTTCTATAAGAAGGTAGAAAATTAATAATCATTGTAGACACTGTCCTGTTGATCTGTGCACCTGAGCAACCTGTGCACTGCACTGTTGAGGCAGTCCAGACTGCAGACTGGCTTTGTGCTGCTGTGTTAGGCACTCAGATGTTTTCCTGGTGGTTCATAGCGTTGCCCTTATCCAAGCAGGTTCCTGACTGTTCTCTCCCTCCCAGCACGATCTATTCTGCCCATGCACTCTCTACAGACCCATTCCTTTAGTAGGTATTAGGTTGAGTTGTCTATGTGTCTCACACAAAGTAGATTAATTTGTGGGCTCCTTTGCAAAACAGTGAATTTATTCTCTTTGTAAGTGCAGATTTTCCCTCCTTTGCTCTCCATGGGACGTGAGTGTGACCTGACACGGAGTGATATTTATGTAATTATCTACAAATTTTGGAGTAATTTTGTGTGAAAGTTGGATCCCTTGCCCTACCTGTGGAGAGTCCCCCCAGGACAATATTCAGTCAGTTCCACATGGCCACTGCTAGGGAGATGCAGAATATCATGAGGGCAGCAAGATTTGGAAAGGATTTCGTTTTTCTATTGCTTATGTCTGAATAGTTTCTGCCTATGAAAATGGCTGTTCATCATAGAATTAACTTCACACTTTTTTGAAAACGAGATATTTGAATTCTGGTTTTAATTGGTTCCTTGGTGACTAAATGTCTCCACTAGGAGAATCTGAAGTGAAACAGTTTCTTCTGATGTCATCAGTTTTGGAGCTTGTCAGTTTTCAATGTCTGAAGTCAACGCGATTAGCGACTAGATTCATTCTTTTTTTTTTTTTTTGCTTTATTTTCAAGCAACTTACATCTCACAGAGACATGATAATTAAAGACTTTCAAGCATATTTTGAAAGCTTTGATGATTACTTTCCTGACTCTAACTGAGATGAAAAAAAGTGGAAAGTGTTAAAAAAAAATAACAAACTATTGCCTTCAGATGAAAGCCATGGGGATGTTAGCATTATTTCCTTTCTCATGGTTCATCTGAGCACCTACAGAGAGACTAGGTTTAAATGGGAGCCTGTCTCTGGTGCACAGAGGGAGGGATTAGGGTGATTAAGTAAAGACATTTTCCTCAGATTTTATTCTTGGCTTCAGCATGGATTTTATTGGGTTCCTTCCTACGCTGTCGTCCATTGTATTATGAACACTCATTGCTCTCTGCAGCTGGGCTGCTGGGAATTGCAGCATTGTGTCTGCTGTGCTGAGGAAGGGAAATCGTGTTTCAGATTCTCATTTCACATTTTTATGACTCCTGGACAAAAACATTCCTCACACCCTGGAAATCACAGCTTCTTGTTTCTTTTTCAGACCTGGGTGGTCACTTCTTCCCACACACAAAAAATTATATTCTATATTCTGGAGATTGTTGAGTATATTGCCAACTGGTTTAAAAAATAAGTTCTTTAAAACCTGTTTTTGCTCGAGTAAAGCCATCTCTATCTTTGTCATGTATTAGTGACTAGAAAATTAAAAGATTATTTGTGTGAGGCATACATTATGTTTGGGAGCTACTAGATGCTGTACATGTGATAGGAGTTGGGTTTTTTTTTTTTGTTTATTTGTTTGTTTTGAGACAGGGTTTCTCCGTATAGCCCTAGCTGTCCTGGAACTCACTCTGTAGACCAGGCTGTCTTCGAACTCATAGAGATCTACCTGCTTCTGCCTCAGGAGTGCCACCACCACCCGACTAGAACTGGTATTTTTGAATGTAGAATATTTATGTATATGCCCATATGTCAAGATTTATAAAGCTACCAATATTGATAAGAGGAGATCACATAGTAGTGACACATTTGCCATAAAATCTGGCTCAGTCAACATGGTTAAAGATGAAAACAGATTTGCATTATGATTTGCCAGTTTTTCATTGCTGTGACAAATATACAAGAACTTATTCACAATTTGAAAAGATTTATTTTGGCTCATGGTGTTGGAAGTTCCACTCCACGGTTGTCTGGCTCTGTTGTTTGGCGGCCACGATGAAGCAGAATATTGTGGTCAAAGGCTGTGGTAAAGCAAAGTCACTCACTTTTTTGTCACCAAGAAGAAGAGGCACAGAAAGAGGAAGGGCAGGAAACAAGATCTGGCCTCCAAAGGTGTGCTTTCCAGTGACCTGATTCCAGCTAGGTACCACCTCTTCCAGTTTCTGTCATCTTCCTAAATAGTGCCCCTTTCCAGGAGACAAACCTTCAAATAGGAGCCTGTTGGTGGGGGGTATTTCATATTCAAATCATATTACACATTGCATTGATGATTGAGGAACTCTTCAGACATGTCCTCTCTGTGAGATGATTCAATAATTCAAGTCACTTGCTTCTCCCAGTCCTTCTGTTTCAACACACGGTTCTGTAGCAACTTCTGAGAGAGATGAGAAGTCTTGAAAATACCACTCTAAAATGATCTTTATTTTCATTGCCTTTATAAATGATCTTTATTTTGTTGCCTTAAAATAAGGGCTTTCACCACTGGTGCTTTGAACATTAAGAGGTATATATTCTTTTATAGTCAGGCCTTTCCTGCATATGTTACTCACCTTTGTATCACTGTGACCATCATACCTGATAGAAAGAATTTAGGCAGGAAAGATATATCTTGGATGCTTGTTTTAGAGAGATTCCAGCCCACTGTTGTAAGAAAGGAGTTACAGAGGGGAGTGTCTGTTGTCCATGGCAGCAGGAGTTTGGATTGTGGCAATTCTCACGGTGTGGTCAGCCTTCAAGTGGAGAAAGCAGACTAGTGTAGCGGCATTTTGTTCATATTTTAATAAAAAAAGCTTGACTAAAGATCAGAAAAGTAAAACAGCTCTACTGTCCAGTCTTGCAGACCAGGCAGCAATGATACTTATCTTTAATCCCAGTAGCCACAACGATACACACCTTGAAACCCAGTAGCCACACTAGTTTGCCATAGAAACCAGGTGGTAGTGGTGCAAGCCATTAATCCCAGAACTAGAGAGGATTATAAAATGGAAGGAGGCAGCTCTCAGTCTCAGACTCTTTCTGAGGTTTCCTGCAGGCACAGTCACCATTTTTGGACTGAGGTCAAGGTAAGAGCCAGCGGCTGGCTGCTTTGCTTTTCTGGTCTTCAGATTGAATCCCAGTATCTGTATCTGAGTTTTATTAATGGCACTACAGACTAGAACCAGAAATAAATACAACTTTTAAAGGTCTACCAGTAACAGGAGCAAGAGGGCTGCTTGTCATCCCAGCTGCCCCACTAGCTTACACCTGAAATAATCACACAGAAACTGTATTCATTTAAACATTTCTTGGCCCATTACCTTTAGCCTCTTATTGGCTAACTCTCACATCTTGAATCAACCCATTTCTATTAATCTGTATATTACCACGAGGTCGTGGCTTACTGGGAAAGATTCAGCATGTCTGACCTGGAAACTCCATGGCGGCTCTCCCTCTCTAACTCTGTTTTCTTCCTATCAGAATTCAGTTCTGTCTCCCCACCTACCTATGTTCTGTCCTATCACCAGGCCCATAACAGTTTCTTTATTAACCAATGAAAGCAACACAAATACAGAAGAACTTCCTATACCATCCACCTTATCTCTACCATCCATACCTCACCCCCTCAAGATCCCAGTTTTCAAAGTAATGCCAATCTGTAGACCAAGTGAATTTAGGGTGCACAGTTTAAGATGCAAACTGTAATACCATGAAGTGCAAGGAAAATATCAACATCACCATGTTCTACACAGTAGATGCCAGCAGCATCCTTTCCAGCTACAATCATTAAGGTATCTTTAGATGTTTCAGGGTCAGGTTACAAGGTGATTGATTAAAGTGATGTCAGCTAAAACTAGTCACGTAGCTCTGAGATTAACTGAAATCTTACCAGGAAGAATAGTTTCCTTGAGTCTATAGGAAGGAGAGGAGACCCAGATGTGCTTATGAATAAAGAATTTGGAACACATTAGCTGGGAAATACTTTTTATATTTCACTGTCTACCTACAGATAAATGAGAAAGATGAAATTGTTTCAATTTTAGTATCAAACCAACAGTATGACATGTTCAAAATAAATTTAACAATTCTTAAGAGCCCATTAAGATTTTTAAAGCTATAATGCAAAATATTTGTGGTGAAAATCAAAGTGTTATTAAAAGGAATTGAAATTACGATTATTGTGTTCAGTGATAAGAGGTTTAAAAACAGAACCTTAGCTACAGGCAGAAATAGCTGTTATCAGAAACAAGTCACTTCCCACTATGAACACTTGTTAAGCATTTCAGAACATATATTTAATGCTATAGGTAATTTTTTTATTACAAATTGAATTTGTCACTTCTGGGATGGGCTAGTGAAATGTAAAGTTGTTCACACATGTTGACTTTGATAATTTGTTTGTAAATATATTACTTGACTATATGTTTCAGCAATGGAATAAAGAATATATGTTAGTCATTGGATAACCAGAAAGCTTCCAGTTGCAGGGTTAGAAACCCAGTGTAAGAGTATTATTGAAGGGAGACAAGAAAGGGAGGGAAGGGGGAAAAATAGAGGGAGTGATGCAGGGAGAGACACACAGAGAGAAGTACAAGGAGAGGGCTACTGGGAGATTTTATGGTTTTCCTATAACACTGTTTTATTTCAAGTTGCATGTGGGACCTAGCTGAAAAAGTCACCCCATCTCAGTCTTGAGGGAGAAGGAAAATGCAATCACAGAAGCCAGGGGTGTGTCTATAGTGTTCTTGGATGCACACATTCATTTATCTCACATTATATCAGCTAAATCAAATCACATGATGTCAATAGATGAGGGAAGTATCTCTTCACACAGGGAGGCACTGCTGGTGCAGCTTTAGGAAGGACAAGAGTCCTCTTATAGAAAGGAAATAGCTAATTATGAACAATGATAGAGTTCACCATCTTGAGATAGGTCCCCAAAGATAGGACAAGACTAGGCCTGAGCACAATTGCTATACTCGCTGCTTCTCTCTATTTGCTTGCATTCTTTCCAACAATGACAAGCAGCAGGTTTAGATTTATATTTCCTCAACTGACAATGAAAAAGAAAAGACCTCTTTCCAGGCATAGGGTCCGAACATCTTGGATGGGCTGCTTTGTTAAAAGGGGCTTTGTTTTACAATACCAAGTTCATACCACATATACTAGAGTCATATGGCTAAAATTGGAGCAGTGAGATTTTACCTTGAGCTTACCACATCTTGAGTTGGGGGCAAGTCTTTTTAAAGTAGCGTGAAGGGTGATTGGGGTGCAGACTGGATGTTGCAAGTTCAGATTGTAAGGAGTCCACTGAACTGCCTTAGATGTGTAGATAGAATGCAGAGTCAGAGAATAAAGCAGTACCACGAAAAGGTGAGTTTTCCATCTTCCTTTAAGCTTTTGTTCCTCTAGTACCATAGTCACATAATCCCAGGGTTAAGGTTTAAGAAAGCTTCAAAATCATTTTTTTTTTGGGAAAACACTTTTCAAATTGTTCTTTAAAAACTTCTGAACAAAGACTTCAAACTATAAAAGCTTATGACATCAAGTTGATGCCATAACTTGGCAAAGAGAACTTAAACTTGCTCTCTCCTTGTTCTCTATTGCTGTTGATTTTATAAAAAGCTTCTTTTTATACACCGAGATTCCTTTAACAAAGAGAACTGCAAAAATACCACTGTACCAACAATTGTATATTGCAGCTACACTTAGGTATGTTCATCAATAGTTAGGAGCTCACATGACTGAAGTGTTTATAGACAGATAAAGAGAGAGAAATACACAAAGAGATCATAGCTATATATTCTGTATGATAAGTACCAGGATGAAGGCAATGAGGTACTCACATCTAAAATCCTTTCAATCACTGTCCCAAGTAATATAGGAAAGCTAAACTCTGAGGTAAGCAGGTAATAGGGCTAGTTTAGTATAATTTTCAATGCCATAAAGTCTGTACTCTTGGAGCACATTCATTTTGAGAGGCACGTGGGAGGATCAGGAAAGTGGTTACAAAATTTCAACTTCCAATATTAGTACAGTGAAGCTCATTTCAAGATGATTTTGCCCCTGGAGAACATTTAGAAATGTCTGGAGTTATCATTACTTATCAGAAATAGAAGAGACAGGGAGGCTATTGGTACCCACTGGATAAATGTCATACTAGATACATATCTTATATAGCACAAATCATTCATGATAAGGAATGATTCAGCACAAAGTGTCAATAATGAGAAGGTTGAGAAATGATACAGTGGTAAAATTTGTGGAAATGAGGCCGATCTAGACAACACACACACACAAACACACACACACACACACACACACACACACACACACACACACACACTATTCAGTTCTATGGGTGTGATGAAATACTATGCCCAAAAGCAACTTTGGGAAATTTGACTTACAATTCAAGTCTACAGCTCATCATTGAGGGATAGTTTACACAGGAACTTCAGCATCTTGTCACACCCATAGTCACAATCAGAGAAATAAAGTCATCTGTTTCAACCACTTGATTCTTCATCTAGCTTTGTCCCTCACGCTCTTTGACAATTCAAGGCCCAGCCAAAAAAACAATGCACTGGATCTTTCTATATCAATTCCTACAATGAAGACGATCCTCCATAGATAACCCATGTGCCTACCTGATCTAGACTATTTCTTGGTTGAGGCCCTGTTCTCAGGTTTCTAAATTGTGTCAAGTTGATATTTAAAAGAAAACAAACCATCACAATATTCAAACAACAGCAAGAATTGAACCAAGGAGGTGGCTATTAATGGAGAGAGTTCATACAAATATTGGTGTGCAATTTTCAGCATGATTTCTTGCATTTAAATGTATTCCTTTAAGTAGATCTCCTTTTGTGGCAAACTGAATTCCAACAAGGTTATTCTAGGTAGAAAGGTGGGTGGAGATAATCTAGATCTTGAGGAAAATTTAGCATCTTTAATGGCCAGAGTAGTAGTCAAATATGTAATCTGTATAGGGGTAGGAGTAAGAGGAATTTTGGATGACTGATGGTTCTACAGGAACTAACCCTCTAGTATCAACAGGTATCCTACCACACAGATATTAGTTTCTCAAATCATTCAATAATGAAAGGAACCAGGACTCTGATAGAAATGATGTCTTTTGGACCTGGATCCAGAAATACAATATATGAAGTCATAGCATTTTCCCATCCTGGAAAATAAGTAAGTGCTATACAAATATCAAAACAAATTCTACATTGTTGGGATACACCAATACCAATAGAAGATGGGCTAACTCATAGTTCTAAAACAGCAAAAAACTAGAACAATTTGAAAAATAAAATCAAGTGGTATTGAATTATAGCCCAAAGTATAAAATAAATATCAATGGATCTATACATATATGAGTCATTGAACAAATTACGAAGTCACAGCAAAGAAATCACAATTCCATGAAGAGACATTTTAAATTATTTATGTAGATACTGTACTGTTGGGGAGTGGGAACATTTATACCCCTTAAATATGAGTTGCACATCCTGGCTTCTTTCTAAAGTAGTTGGGGTTGAAGAAAAAGTTAGATTTTCATTACAAAAGCTTGACACAATATCTGAGCCAGGTGATGGAGAGCATGCCCACTGTCATAAATTGTGTGCAGAGTATGTACCTTGGGTCTGATAGTATTGACATTTTATCTCTGTGATCTACTTTCCAGAACTCACACTGCTAGTGTATTTATAAGAACACCATAACATTCCAAAAGATGAGCATCCTATCAAATACTTCACCAGCATTTACAATTGTTAATGTCATCAAAAAAAAAAAAAGAAAAATTTGAGAAACAGTCACATCTTAGAGAAGTCTATAGCAATCTGATGAGGAAATGCATTGTAGGAGCATGGATGGGAATCTGAAACAGAAAGCATCCATTAGGTTTGACATAGGGAAATAGCAACTTTAGTTAATAATAATAATGCATCTATAATATTTATGTAGAATGTGGGACATATGAGGATTCTGCTATCTGATTATTTTTTCTGTTCAAAAAATCTACAACATCTGTAAAACAAAGTCTAATAACTGAACAGAAAACACCGAGGGGAAGACTAGGATCTGGCATACACTAGAAAGTGAATGTCCGTTCTTATTAGCATTTTGCAAAATGCACAAAATATAGATTTGGCTTGCAGTAAACCTCTGTCCAGAGATGCCAACTTTGTGACCTCCAAGCTAGTTCATTTCATTTATTTTATGGCAGATATAAGAAGAGTCTCATTATCAGTTAAAGGATTATGGAAGTCATAGCATCAATTGCAACCCCAGCCTGCAAGTCAACTGCCTTCCCATTGGGCAGTATTCTTTCATCTCTATGGAGTCTTTGCTGAAATTTGGTGATGTCCTCCTGCATGGCAGGCGGCAGGGACAAAAGCAGTTACTCATTGCTGTTCAACTTTAGATTGAATATGTAAAAATAATAACTCTAAAAACTATTATACAGCAATAAAAGAAATAGATTTCTAAAAAAGAAATAGATATCTGAACACAACAGTTACTAAAACAATTTAATGTTTGTCAACATCTCATTTTTATAGTGCTGTGGATTGAATTTAAGTCTTCATCCATGCCAAGTAAGTGTCTTAACACCTAGCTATACTTCAACACCCATGAAATATTGGAAGACAACAAAAATTACTTATTATCTTGTCATGAAGTTCACAAAAGTTAAATTGTTGAATATATTCCCAGAAGTGTCCCGCTTTATAGTGTTAATGAATAAAAATTAGAGTCTTCATGAAAACCTGAAAATGTATGAACAGTACAATGTGAGATATTTAAGTGGGAGCCCCATTGCACAGGTTAACCTGGAACATAGCCAAGCTGTAATTTTCACAGCTATTGGCTGGGTGACAGCTGCCTGTGAAGGTGAGAAGGTGATGCTGGGGCTACTTTGATGCTATAATATGCTTCGGATGCATTGATGCTCTTGTTAGTGAGCAGTGTACACAGCTTGCGAACAGAAGGAAGATTCTTCAGAAGTGTTATTAGCCTCCCAACCTGGCAATAGTTCACATTCATCATCTGTTTAAAACTTCGTTATTTGTATTTTTGAAAGATTGGTTATGGTTTTATGGACTTCCAGAAGTCAATTGTTGATTTTCAAAAGAAGTATAGTTAACAGACGGGAAATGTAGTTTTCCTTTTATCATTAATCAAATTCTTGGGATTTCTTTTGGTGGTTCAAGTTCATGTCTGTTCTCATGTAAAAAATGGGCACAGTTTTTCAAAGCACTTGCTGTGGACCATACCATTTATTCCTGAATAATGCTCAGAGGAGGAATCTCTGCTTTGCTGTGTATTAGATGTGATGAAGGTACCAGTGCTTGGGGTAAGGACAAAACTAATACTTGAGTCCAGACTTTCTGCACCAAAATGAGACCGTGTGCTCAACTTCTGGTTACTACTGTTAAATTTGAGTTGCTTATGAATGTGAAGAATGGGTCATGATGTATTACCTACTCAAAACTCTGCCATGGTTTCCCTACTTCTATTGGAGGTAAGATTCAGGGATGCTTTGCTCTGTGAACTCTTGGTTGTCCACCACCATCCAGAGAGGAAATGAGATGGTCTTGTGGTACATTTTTGTTGCATCTGGTACTTGTAACTCTCTAACGCTTACCACAGGTCCACTCATCATCTATCTGTTCATATTATTTATTCTATATTTTATGAGTTTGCTCAGGACAGGGACTATATAGTTCATTCTTGACATCTAGAACTGTCCCTGGGTGTATTAAATTATAAAGAATATCCATTGAATAAATAAATAGGAAAGGGAAATTTGTTAAACAGACAATAGACTATTGAAACGGTACTTTAGCACACTTTAAGGTTTGCTAGAGCCACTGCTGTGTGTTAAAATAATTTGTTACTTGTGACCGTAAAGAACTCCAGACAGTTATTATAAACAGAAGTTTAGTTTTCAGTTTATGTAATGATAGCGTAGCACTACAGAATTAAAGTTTAATAATTTAAGTAAGAATTTTATTCCATATATGTTGTAGAATAAGAACAGAAGGAAAAAGTTCAAAAAATAAGCCCAGATGCTCATTATCCGACTTCATTAGTTAGTAATACGTGACCATAACTTTTTTTTTCTTCATTATCTTCATCCATTCTCACTTTTTGTTTATTGGGAGCAATTCTTAGACATTATGTTATTGTATCTCAGTGTAAAACTCTTAAAATAAAATAATATTCCAAAACTGTCAAGTTTTACCTTGACTGTCAAATATTACCACGAGAATGGCAATATTTCTCCCTACATATCAAATACCTTGTCAGTGTTCACATTTTCCCAACTATTTTATGGAGCTTTTAAATTGCTGTTCAGTTTATTTATTTGAATTGCATTCCAAGCAACTAGCATTTCCTTTAAGTTCGAGGATACTCTTGTCTTTTGTTTTCTTGAAGAAATGTGATATTCGGTTCTGGAGATATTCCTAAGGTCTGGAATTTGTTTACTCAAACAATGGTTTCACTTGTTATGTTCCTCTATCCCTCACTTCTGTTAATTGGTAGCTAGACAGAGCAGAACCTTTTGTTTCTTTAGCAAATGTGAGGGAGGAAAGGTAGGGAGAGAAAGGGACCTATATGGATAGTCTCCTAGTATGCCAGTTACCATGACAACGCTGTTATTTACATAGAAGCAAGGAAAGGCTATAAGGGGAGAAGCTTCAATTTGTCAAGATGACTTAGCAGTGAGAATGTTAATATTCCTTCCTTTATATCAGATGTCTGGCTGGTATACCAGCATGCCAAGTTGGGGAGCCTGACCTCATCCTCCTCTGTGGTGGGTTGAATAAGAAATGTCCTCCATAGGCTCATGTGTTTCAACCCTTGGTTCATGGTTGGCATTATTTAGGGAGGTTGTGGAAGTAGATCTTGCTGGAGGAAGTCCATCACTGTGAGTGGGCTTTGACAGTTTATAACCTTGCCCAACGTCCTGCCCACTCTCTGATTCCTGCTTTACGTTTGTGACTGAGATTATGATCTCTCAGGTCCCTGCTCCAATCACTTGCTGCTGTGTCTTTGCTGCCATTATGGACTCTTCTTCTAGAACCTTAAGGTCAAAAAAACTTTATTCTAAATTGCCCTGGTCATGGACTTTTAGCACAGTAAGAGAACATAACTGAGACAGTCCTGTTGTTTTTGACACTCTTTCCCTTTGTTATAGCATGAGTGCACAATAAAACATTGTTCGCCACTGTTTATACTCGAGTATGAAATATAAAAACATCCGGTTTCATCTAAGTGGGAAAAGGAAGCAAGAGCCTCTTCTTGAATAGTTAATGACTTAATATTACGAGTGATGTGAAGCTAACATCCTTTTCTCTACATACATGTGATCCTTCACTCTTCTGGGGGACAGTCGGGGGGGGGGGTGGAAAACATGGCAGTATAACCCAGTTTTAGAAAATTTGTTCCACTTTGTGAGAAACAGAGTGAAACCAGTGGTAATGAAAGAAATATCCAGTCTCATGGGGGAAGTGATCTGAAAAAATTGATCTTTGCTATTAAAAATGTGACCTTATTTCAGAGTAGGATCTTTATAGTGTAATAATCAAGTCAAAGCCATACAGAAGCATAGTGGACCCTAGTACTAATGAATAAACTCAATATAGATGGAGAAAAAGTGTAGACACAGAGAAGACAGCCATGTGATGAGGAGATAGACACTGGAAAGGCAATGTGATAATCCAAGGAATACCTGGTTTGCCCTTAGCCATCAGAAGCTAGTAGAGAGTCCTGGAACACAGCTGACTTTCAACTTCAGCCTCTAAATATTTGGCAGGTTAAATTTATATTATGCTAACCCATCTTACTCTCAAGGGATCATTATAGTTGCATTGATATTGCATAATTTAGGCAGATCATTTGGCATAGCCTGGGTAGAATGCCCTGACATCCTTTCCACAAAGCCAGATCCACTTGGTCTCCTTGTTCACCATACAGCATCTGTAGAAATAGAAGATTAAGTACCATTCTCTCACTGCGGTCAGTTACCTTGTGGAAAATAGCAACATTCTGGGCTTCCAAGGTAGTAGAAGGTGATTCTACTATGGTAGATAATGATCTAAGTGGAAGGGAAAAGTGACATTAGAAGTAAAAGATTTCCCCTCCCCAGTGAGTGTCTGTGATTACATAATTCAAGAAAAAGAAGTTCCTCCGTACATGGTTACCCTTTTGGCAAACACAGTGAAGAACAACTGGCTGATACAATAATATTAACTGTTATTCAATCACTTTCCCTAAAGAAATAATTTGTTTACCTTGTAATGTTTAACCCAAAGCATGTTTCACATTTGTATCCAATCTGAAGAAATATTTCTTTTATGATGTATTATAGTCACTCATTTCTTGGAGCATTTTATGACTTAGCAGTTGAATAAGACAATGCTTATCAAAATTTATATGTATCTTGGAGGAGAACTTATAACCGTCACTTTACTAAGCCAGCATAGCACTTAACTCTATTTTAAACATGTGTCCCTATACCAAAAGATGAATGTAGTTCTCATTTCTTATCAAGGAAACTTCTCTTTTTAACAGACAGAGACCAGTACAGGAAATCACAGCCAATCAAAATGAAGAGTTATGGAACCCAGAACCTACTGACATATGTAAAACACAACTTCTGAACCAAAGGTTTATGAATCATTGCAGAAAAAGGGAAAAAAATTATAAGAGTCAGAGAATGAAAGACTTTGCTGTGAGATTGTGTCTGCTAGAAATGTCAAATGCTACCTACGTGAAGTCTCCGACCTGAACAGAGATGATACCAACAGATATGATACCATAGGACAGGGGAAACCCAGCAAGCATCAACCCTAGACAAAGAACTACAGGCAACTAAAGAATGCCAAGAGCCAGAGGAATAGTCTTTCCCAGGGAAGAGCACACCCACTGGTTATCCAATACCAAATGGTCAACCCTGGAAATGTACCGACAAGTAACATTATATGGACTGATGAGGTTGTATTTCTATATCTTAGGTGTGTGTGCACATGCATGCATGAGTGTATGCGTGTGTGAAGACAACTAAAGAGAAAGGCTATAAATGTGAAGAGCACAAGGGGAGATGGGAGGGTCTGGAGGAAACATGATATAAATATATTATAATCTCAAAAATATTTTATGAAGAGACAGCTCGGTGGTTAAGGACATATACTGCTCTTCCAGAAGATATGAGTTTAGATACTCACACCAGTGTCATGCAGGTCACAACCTTCGGCAATTCAAGATTCAGGGATCCAACACCCTTTCCTGGACTCTACTGGGTCTTACAAGAAATGCACAAACTCCATCCTCTGCCAGTGACAAATAAAATAAATAAAATAAATGTTTAAGAAATTCATATGGCCTGGTACTAGATACTGGTAGTGAGGGTGGAGGCAACAGATATTATAAAGGAAGAAATTGTTGCCTTCTAGCAAATATACACCACTAAACAGCACTTTGCTTTGATTGTTTTCTGGCTGAGGGAAGACTATGGGTAAATATGGAGTACCTCAAAGAATATCTGACCATTTTCTACGCTGCTAGAGTTGACATCATTTTCAGGGCTTTTTCTCTTACCTGCTGAAGCAGAGGAAGAAATGGAATGATGTAGAAAATATAGGAATAAATCCTTCTGACCAAGAAGCTCACTGAAGGACAAGATCTAATCGCCATGAATATTTCCTCCTCTGAAGGCTTCAGAGGGGAGTTACTGTTTGAGAGAAGACAGAAATAGTTGGTTTCAAGAAAATTTTCAAAAGATTTCACGTTATAGTGGTTCTGAGTATTGTGTATGTACTTTGTCTTAGTGGCTGGCATCTCCCATTTTTCAAAAACAGTATATGGTGAGTGCTTACCAGTTTCCTTACACAGCCATCCATTTATCATGCTTACGTTTGCTTATCTTCGGATACTCCTGGGGTTCATTTTACTCACTCTGTTCCATAATGCCAAGGACCTACTAGGCAAATGATCTTGTTCTGACGTATTCTAAACAGTTTTACACAGCAGTAGTTAGGGAATGAAGCTTCAGATAAAACCCATCATTTGAATTAAAGCTGAGCTAAGCAGAGACATCTATCTCTTCTGTCAATCAGAGGAATGAATAGTGAATTCTAGTCAACCACACTTCCTATTTACTCACTCACTGACATGTGTAGGTTGTAGGTAAGCAATTCACAAACTTGTCTACAAGTTATAATTACTTGTTAGATCATCAAACTATGAGGTGCTAATGATTAGACTCACTGTCATAGAGATTATGGTTTGATTTTTCTGACATGAGTTGACGATTTCTATGTTGCCAATAGGGGTCATGTTTAAGCAATGTTGCCGTGTGTATTGGATAACAATATCCATACAGGAAGAGGGTGGCCTTTAATACACCATGTTCAAACTCTAGTGAAAAAGAAAGGGTGTTATTAGATGAGTAACCCAAACAGACTCAGTGGGAGGTAGGGAAGAGAGAGGGGAAGTTACTCTTTTGAAGTGTGGTTTTTGATGATCTCCTTGCAGGAGGCAAGAATTGAATAGAAACTGTTTCCTAAGGGAGGAGCAGAAAAGTTCCTTTTTTAAAACAATAAAATGCATAAATAAATCCCACCAATCATAAGTGTTTATTATGTTTCCAAGTGCCAGGACTCCCCAGTTACTGCTGTCATCATATTTCAGTGTCTATTGAGCACCCACCTCCAATCACACACTGTGGCAGGCATTGGAGGATGGACATGAATCAGCATTGACAAAATCTCAATTCAGCAATTGTTTCCAAACACCTGTAATACAGGAAGGAATGCGTTTCTATGGGGGTAAGAACAGAAAGAAACTCTGGACCCTGCAGGTCTCAGGGTTTCTTGTTCATGTTCAGCACAATGTCTTCTTGCCCTGCTTTCTGTCTGAAAGTCCTTTTCACCTTAACATTGACTTTTGCCTTTCATGAGGAGGTGGCTTTAAAGGTAATTTAAAGCTGATCTATGTTAGATAAATGTACTGATCTGTAGGTAGAATTGATTCAATGAATAAATGAGCATGGATTACATTTTTATTATGAATGCTCTAAGGTACTGTGATACGGACTTGAGTTTAAGGTAGTTAGTGGGCTGAACTTAAGAGGAAGAACGCTGAAAGGAACATAATCACGATGGTAGAATATAAGTACCATAAGAAACACATCCACATGTGTGGACAAGTAGAAGAGAGCAGCTCGTGGTAAATTTGGGTGGTAACATCTGGGTTTTCTTTGGAGGCCAGTAATGCCTTTATTCATCTTTATTGTACAATAGAGATGGACTGACTTTGGATTAACTCTTATTCTTAAGGAAATTAATTAAGTCAGTAATTTATTTTTCAAGAATACCTTGGGAGGCATTTTTTTAATTTATTTTTTATTGAAAAAAAATTTCCGCCTCCTCCCAGCCTCCCATTTCCCTCCCCCTCCTCCTACTTCTTTCCCCCTCCCCCCACTCCTCTACTCCTCCCTCTCCAGTTTGGGAGGCATTTTTTAAAGGGTTTAAAAATGGACACGTATGTTCACTCTGATTTTCCTTCTAGATGGCCCTCTCTTTGGCTTTGCTTCACCTTCACTGCAGAAGCCATTCTGGGTGATTTTTTTTAAGGGTTCATTAGCACTCCAAGGTAACATTCTGTGTTTGGCTTTTGCAGAAACTATGAATAACACTTACAGAGAAATTCGTACTGATGAAAACAGGAGTTAGATAATAATAGTAATTTCACAACACTTCCTCCCCATGGAAGTTGAAAACTCTTGCAAAATACAAACAAGAATATTGAGAATTCCCAGTAGGAAGGTGGCAAAAACCACAGCTGCCATTTAGAGAGGGAGTTTTCCCTGAGAACCTGTGGAAAAGGAAAGCAAGCTGGTGTGACAGTTTTCCAGCTAATCTAAAAACACCCTGGAGGGAAGACTCCTCTTGTGATGTGCCAGATTTTCTTCCAAGTAACTGTTGCCCACATTGTTATTTCTTAGAATAGTGCCAAGCCTTCAAAGGCATTGGCATTAGTATTCAGCCCTTGGCTAGATAAGGAAGGTCCAGGCTGGATCTTAACTCTGTGATCCTAAATCCCTTCTTACTTGGAGACATGCTCAAGTTAATGGTTGAGCCTATCCTTCTGTTAATTGCTTGTCCCCTACCACACTGACTGTAGGATTGACAAGTGGGATAGTGCGGTGGGGACCCTTCCTCATGCACAGAATTGCCATAGGAGCATGACATTTTTCCCATAGCTATGAAATTTTAAGCTACAGACTTGAGATACCAAAACACAAACTCATTAAATCAAACCATCATGTATTTCTATACAGTATTTAAACATATTTCTTAAAGGACATTAATGCCCCGAAAACAAGAAACATTATATAGTCACTGATGATTTTTTTTTCTGTTTTGCAAACTAAGTCATAGAATATCCTCACAGCTTCTTATTTATTTATTTATTTACTTTAGAATGAAAATCTTTCATCCTGTCCAGATTATTACTCATGTCAGAACTGTTATTTTTTTATATTCTCTGAAAAAAAAAAGCACATTTGCTTCTCGTATACTACGCTGCCTAGTTCATTTCCAGCAGCTCATGGTGAGGTCAGTCAGGTGAGGTATCCGAACAGAAACAACTGTTTTGGTTCACCCCACCGCAGGAGTCTCCACTTTATACCTGATGTATTAGAAAGTGACAGGTATTTTCTGAAAATATTCTATCAAGGAGTAAAACAAGCAGATAATATGCTTGTCCTCATCTATCAAATGCTAAAGCTAAGGGCTCCTGTAAGACCGGGTTTCAGGCTTAATTTTAGTGATCAGCATGGGTAGGGGATATGCTGTCAAGCTTTTACCTCTTTGGTCTATCAGCTGAGCTAAGAATTTGCTTCAGACATGAGCTACTTTGCATAATGAAAGGCTCGACTTAAATAAGCAATTGTCTTTTGCAGAAGAAGGCATAGTGTTCAATCTATTGCCTAATAAACATTTCTCAAGCACTTAATGTACACTTAGTATACGCATTAGTTTTCCTGATTGCCTGATATCGCTTGGGCCCATTGTAGTTGATAAAATTTTACATTATCAAGAAGAAAATCAAAATCCATCCTACACAATTTTTATGGTGTACTTCCATGTCTTACCGTCTCACCTTTTCTAAACCTATTTTGTGGGGGATTTGTTTCAGATTTATCCTTCTCTAGAAAGATCTTGAGTATAACACAATGTGACAGGCACACTCTCAAACTGTTCTATCACACAGATACCTCAAAGAGCAGCATTTGAATCAATCACCAGATTCTCCTTGGCACTCAAAGTCATCATATGGCAGAGTGTAGACCGATGAACTACCCCTTTGTGGCCTTGAAAGTAACGCTCACATCTTAACCCTGGCAGAGCTGCTAAGAGAGGACCCGGATTCTTGATAACACCATGTAGCAACTACCTCAGATCTGGACCACCTTTCTGAATTTTCTACACGGTAAGGATAATTTCCTTAAACAATCAAATTGGATTTTCTGGTATTCATTGACCATTGAACTGATAAACTTTTCAATTACACCCTCTTCAGACCTTGATGAATTCTAAACGAGTTTCTTTTTAAACCCACCAAGTTAGCAAAAGCCCAAAGAGCATGTAATCTTTCGTCCTCCTCACTGTCCCCTCGTCCCCTCATACTTTCCTTCTCACCTTCCTTCTTTAAATTTCAATTCCACTATTAGCACAAACAGTTGGCTCAATGCAATACATTTCTTAGAGCTTTTTTCCCTGAAATTCCTTATATATTTTAAAAGATGTCTATAATTACACATGATGATATTTTCATAGAGTCTTATGCAATCCTCAGAGAAGGATTATATGCTTGCCATCTGCATGGCTTCATTGTTGATGCTATCTCATCTTGGAAAGATAAATCTCTAATGCTTTACTTAGTTAGAGGTGTTAAATTTTAAAGAGACAAATGTATATGTACAACATGATTGCGTTCACAACTTATTAAACTGCTTATTATTTTCTCTTGAGATGATAAACTAAGATTCACTGGCTATTTTTTCCAAATAATGCTTCTTGAATAAATATTTCAAGGATCTTAGCTCTAGTTTCTAATCTCCTCCTTTTAAAAACTTAAACTGCTGAATTTTAAGTAGAAATAAAAGCATTTGTCTTAGTTTCTATAGGAGGCTATTATGAGATTCAGTCAGGACAGTAATATGTTGGAATGATGTGGTATAGTCCGTAAGTACCAAATATAATGCTCTAATTGGCACTGCATTTGGAGTATGAATGCCACCATTGTTCTAAACTGGGGCCATTTACTAAGGATGAACATAGAATTGATGTTCTATACTCTTCATTTTGTAAAGAACATCAAAGGGGAAACTGAAAGGTGAAAACCAAACGCCTGCCACTTTTTCCTTAACCCCATTTCTAGCTCCTTCTTTGAGAGACCAAACCCTAATTCACTTCTATAATGCAGTGCGAGGCCGATGGATCAAGAGGAAGCCATCAGCATATTCCTTTCCAGGTTCCCACTAAGCTGCCCCACAGCATCCTCTTTCTGAAGTCTCCAGCTTCGGGAAATTTTACCAGAGAAGAAAATGTGCTGGGCGTGTGTTAGGGCTTTTCATGCTGTGAAAATACAACCCAAGGACAGTGACTTAGGGAAGGAAGGGCTTCTTGTGGCACAGTCCATCAGGGTGGGGAGGCCATGAGACAGGAGCATTAGCTAACAGGTCACATGGCGCACAGGGTCAGAAAGTAGAGTCCAGTGCTGGTGCTCAGTTTACTTTCTTCCTTGTGTTCAACTCTGAAGCCCCGGGAACAGTGCTGTCAACATTTAGGGTGCATCTTCCCATCTCAGGTAATCTAATCTACAAATGTATTCAGTCACACTCACAGGTTTGTCTTCTTGGTGACTCCAGCTTCTGCTAAGTTGACCATATTAACCATCACCATGAGGGGAGGAGTCTAACAAAATGGATTCAACTCTGAGGAGATAGTGAAGCAACAATAGCCATTCAAAGGCAGTGGAGCCAGCAACAGCTACATCAGAAGCCGAGAGAAAGATCGTTGCTGATAAATTTCCAGTGTGTTTATGATTCATTCTGAAAAGAGATTTGGGGGAGGGAGCAAGCCTGGATGGAGGTCGTGACACACCACCACCATATTTTGCTTAACAGGCTAGGTTTTTGTTGTCATTGTTTGTTTGCTTCTTGTTTTGTTCTGTTTTGAGCAGTATCTTTTTATGGAGCCCAAGAAAGCTTGTGGCCTCAGCATCCCAAGTATCTAGATTATAGGTTTAAGCCATCCTGCCTGGTTTTGCTCTTCAGACTATGATGGTTAATTTTCAGTACAAGCATGAGTGGGTTAATAGATGCACAGATAGCTTGTAAAACATTTCTGGTTGTGTCTGTGAGGGCATTTCTAGGAGATATTAGCATTTAAATAGGCAGACCCAGTAAAGCAGATCTACTTTCATGGGGTGTGGGTGGGCATAATGCAACCCAGGGAAGGCACAGCTACATAGAGGCTGCACAGTTGGAGTTGCTTTAGTGTCCCTTGTTTCCAGGTCTTCTAACTAAGACTTTATTATATGTAATACCACCTTTCCCGTTCTCCAGCATGTAAATGAGAGATCTTGGGAGGGACCTCTGTCATTGTGTGCACTATTTCCCATATGTTTTAGTGATGTAATTACTTGGAACCACCCTAACTGTAAACCATAAAAAGAATATGGAAAGATAAAAATCTTAGAGGCTGTGCAAGCATGAAGATTGCAGTTTGAAGCCCCAGCACTGATAACAATGCTGGGTGAACGTAGCAGCCTGATTGTCATTGAAGTCCTCAGAAGGCAGAAACAAGTTTTCCTTGACTAGCCTTATGTGACAGCTCTGGGTTCAACTGAGAGACCCTTCATTAATTAATAAGGTGGAGAGTGACTGAGGAAGACTTACAGATGTGAACCTCTGTCCTTAATGTATGTCCTAGTGTTTTTTTTTTTTTAACATGATATAACCTAGGGTCACCCGGGAAGAGGGAACCTTGATTTAATTGCCCCAATCAGATTATCCTGTGACTATGTCTGTGAGATAGTCCTGACTGATAATGGTGGCAGGAGGGTGTAGCCCACTGTGGGTGGTACAATCCCTAGGCAGGTGAGCGTGGGTTGTATAGGAATGATAACTGAGCACAAGCTCGTGAGTAACCCAGTGTTCCTCCATAGTTTCTGTTCTAATTCCTGCTCTGACTTTCCTCCTGATGGACTGTACCCTGGAAGTATACACTAAAATAAACCCCTTTCCTCCTAAGTTACATTTGTTCATGGTGATTATCACACGGACAGGAAGAAAGTAGAACAGCATGTATATACATCCATGTGTGCCCCCACACTGGTAAACATGCATGTGTACACTGTGCATACCACATTTACAGAGTTACAATTAAAAAAGTAAAAATATACTAACCTCTCACAAGTTAGCCAAAAAGGTATATGGACTTAAGTGTATCTTTTAGAATAGATGCATTTCACCCCAAAACTCTTAAGTCTGAAGAATAGTTTCTCTTTGACTGCGCATCCCAAGTCCTCACGACCTCTGTCTGCAAAATCTCATTTTGTGAAATAAGGTCCTTCTGGCCTGAAATGACCCTTTTTCTATGATATGAACAATTTCATCTTGGGTTATATCTAGATAAAGAAATTTTCTGTATGATTGGCCATGATCATCTTTGTGTTAAATATATTAGGATTCTTTCTGAGACTACAGTGTGTTATAATCTCTAACTGTGTTATACAGGAGAATATATTTATTTAGCTCATCTCCACAATTATTAATAATCCAATAATTGTATCTTTCCCTCCTTGGGGTAAATTTCTAAAATACACATGATCTCTTAAAGCATGAATAAAGGTTTCTTAGTTTCCAATTAATGCATGTCAATTAAATAAGTCAGGTTTTTTTGTGAAAATTACCTCCATTCATTTTAAAGTCTAAAATATTACAATTTAAATATGCTTTGGAAATTATGAGGTCTGTATGATGAGTATATTTTGAAAGGTGTAGATTTTAACATATCACAATATTTTACCAAACTTGTCTCCTGAAATCGATAGAATACAACTGCTTTTTCAGCGGGTTTTGGACTCTTTAAAATTTTGCTTTTTCCATACAGACTTTCTATTATAACCTGCATATGCGTTTTTTAAAAATCACAGTATGATTTTGATATATCCCCAAAGCATTTTCATTTCACCATTAAGGTGTTTTAGCATTTGAGAACAACCAAATTAATTGCTCTTGGTGGATTTACAATCATACCTTCACCATTGAAGTTGGACAGTACCAGCCTCACTTCCGTTATTACTGCAGGTATAAGAGTATGTTTTTATGTAACCTTTTTCCTATAAATCACTATAGCTTCTACATTATCTTCAGTTCTTACTTCTCCTACACTATGGCTATGAATGAAAAATAATCTATAAGAAAGATTAAATCATGATTTTACAGGCAGGGAGCATTGAATGAGACTCTTCCCAGATAAACTAACATTTTGGTTGTGGGTTTACAATTCCTCAAACATAACTTTGTTGTATTTACTTTTTTGGTTTTACTTTTTTTTCTTTTAGTGTTTGATACCAACTCTTACTCTGTAGTTTATCCTGATTTGAAACTTGTGTCTTCTCCTACCACCTCAGCCTTGCAAATGCAGGTGTTACAAGTATGAGCTACTATGGCCAGTCTGTATTCACTTTCTTAGAGGTAGAGCTCAATAGCCATTTTTCATAAACATCCACACAAAATTAAATAACTCATGATATTTTATTTTCATTCAAATACTTTTTAACCTAAGTCTAAGTGAGATTCTGGAATATGACTATGGCTGAGATTGGCCACCTGTTCTAAGGCTCATTGTTACCCTGTAAGAACAAATACCTAATGGTTGACCAAAATATACAAGAGTAATTGTTGTAAAATAGGATGAATTGGGAGACATTAGGGATCACAGATGTAAAATCAAATGTGTTGTATTAGCTACTTCTCTTGTTGCTGTGGTAAAGACTTGAAAAGCTGTTGCAGGAAAGATTTATCTGTGCTCACAGTTTGAGGGTGGATCCAGTCATGACAGGGAAGACCTGGCAGCATGGTTATTCACATTGAAGAAAATCAGGAAGCAAAAGAAGAATGCTGCCCCTCCACTTGCTTTCTCTTGTCTTATTTCTCTGTCTCTTTGGAAACCTAACATGTGGAATGGTGCTGCCTACAGTCAGAGTGGGTCTTCCCATATCTTTTAAACGTCATCGGAAATGTTCCTATGGACACCTACAGAGGTTTGCCTGCTAGGTAATTTTATGCCACCAAGTTGACAATGAAGGTTAACTATAACAAGTCCATCCTGTGCTGATACCCAAACATTTTTAAGTCACTCTAACCCATCACTGGTTCTTAAATTCTTATGTGCATCTCACAGAGTAAAATATACTCAATACATCTTAATACATCTCCCTAAAAGTCCCCACACTTTTTAACAGTCCAAACATCACATTACTGTCTTTTCTGAAACGTCATGCAATTTCTTTACTATGAGTGCCTCTAAAATAAAAATATAAGTCACATACTTCTGAAACACAATGGCACAAAGCAAGCATTCTCATTCCGAAAGGGAGGCATATGGGCAAAGCCGGGAAAGACTGGCCAATGCAAGACTGAGGCTCAGCATGATAAACCCAAAATCCATGGTTATTTACATCCTTAGTATTTGAAGCTCTGGGTGGGGTCATCTGGGATTCAACTGCTTTGGTTAGCTCATCCCTTCCAAATATCTGAAGCAAACTAGCCTCTATCTTGGGCCAATTTGATTCCATGTTTTCAGCATCCTTGATGGGAATCCCACGGTCTTGGTCTCTACAACATCGTGGGCTTTCCATTGGAAGTTCAGTTAGTTTCATCACAGCTTCATGCAGTTGTCTCAGGGTTACTTTGTAGACTGATGCTAAAATCTGCCATGTATTGACTGGCCTCAGCAGCTTCCTAAAACCATGGAGCGAGTTTTCTGTATTTCATCAACCTTTCGCCTTTAATACCCACAAGCCCAATACCACACCGATGATACTAGCCACATCTGCAGACAGTTTAATACATACATGGACTCCCTTAGCCACAGTCTTGGCAGTCTTTCTGTGCCTTCAAGACACTTCCCAAGGAAGCCATTTTATAATCATCATAATAAGTACCCTGAGGTGGCTTTCTTGATTTTGGCTTCTTTTAAATGAATTCTCATTTTCTCAGTTGCAGCCTTACTCACAATCCCAGTGTAGAACTAGAGGTTTCTCTTTAATGATGCTAAAATCTGTAACAGACACAGATGCTTCATCTGTATTCTCCCTGTTTCCAACCTTACACTTCCTCACAGCCCTTTCTCACTGGACTGTACAGTTTTCATAAATTTTCCTTTCTTTCTCTGTCAGCTTGAATAAGAGCACTAAGTGGTCGCCGAGTCACAGCTGGCATTCTATCCAGCTTGAGATGACCTCTACCAAAGAAACAGACCTATTTCTAAAAGTTTATTACGTTTAAATTTAGATTCATTCCTGTTTTCAGGACATGGGTAGATGCAGACAGATTATATTCCAGAATTTAACACAAAAGTCCACTAGTACAATTTTCTATAGCATTCTTGTTCCCTGATGAAATCTTATGACCAGATATTTATAATTCTTTCAGGATTGTGGTGTCCCAAACTTCCAACAGGACAGGACATTAAATTCTGTTTGCAGCATTTTCAGGTTCCTATAGTTTATTGCTTTTTTGTGTGTTGCAATTTTCTCCAATTTTAAACATACTATCCCATAGGGAGGTTTGCTAATACTGAGTGTTTCAAATCAAAGTATTCTATTTTGGGGGAAATACCATTAAGACTGATGAATTGAATGAAACTTAAAAGATCTTGAAACATAAAAGATCTACAAGTACCCCTCCCAATGTTATATAAGCGGTTTTGACCGCTGAGAAGAGGCCCAGAGACTGACTTTCTTGTCAAGCTACTTGCAAGTTGTGCAGAGAGCTCCACGGAAGCAACTCTCATGAGATGCTTCCCATACTGGCTTTTTGTAATGCAGGTGATTCTGAGTCACTTGTGTTTTAAGTAACCTGTCACCCATACTCTTGTTAAGTAATTCTAATAGACTCATGGATTCACCCCAGTAGCCTATGGTGGAGTCATTTCTTTGATCTATTGGCAGTGCCCTTTCTGGAACAAATACACATTTGTTTACATCTTCCCAGGAAAAGCCTCACACAAGACAGCCCCAAACTCTTCCATATTCCTTCTTCAAAGTGGCTCCAAAGACTTACGAATCACATGGTGAGATCCATCATGGAAGTGGGCCCACTTTTGCTATCAGTTTTTCTGAAGTAGTTACTTTTCTCATATTGAGGACAAAACACTTAACAAAAGCAACAAGTGAAAAGCTTTATTTGGCTCAAAGTTTGAGGTTAGAGTCCATCATGGTAGGGAGGGAATAGGAGGAGAGGGAGTAGAAGAAGGAGAGTTGGCTGATCATATATGGCATTTCAGCTGATTTATTTTTGTTCCGTCCAGGACTCCAGCCCACGTGATGGTGCCACCCACACTCAGGATGGGTTTTCTGGCCTCAGTTAAATCTTGTGGGAAATGCCTCACAGACGTGCCCAGATGTTTGCCTCCTTGATGATTCCATATCCTTTCTAGTTGATAATGAAGATCTGTCACCACAGCAATATACATGTAGGTCTAGTTCTGAGACATGAATTCACATGAAATTTAAAAGAGAATCCTGCCGCGATGAAAGTGATACACAATAATGCTGTAAAAAAATTTTGAAGCATAGCCAGGTCTGGCCTCTAATCACAGTAATTGGGAATTACAGGGAATTTTAATTGGTGTGTGAAGGAATATCAAGTCAATAGGAGAGCAAAAGGTAGGGCCTGCTGACCTTGGCAGGTGAGTGCCTGTCGTGGTGAAGCCAAACAGTCTTGTAAAGTTAATAAGCAACATCACAGTTCCTCAGGATCTGTGACTGGGGAGTTCGAAGAGGAAAAAAAGCCAAAACATCCAAAAAAAAAAATCAGGCATCCATTAAAAACAATTGCGTTTTCCTTTGGGGGCTATTAAAAATCAATGAGAGTTTGTTTGTTTCTGTTTCTCCCTTTAAAAAAAAATAAATCTTTAGAAGAGAGGTAGTTAGATAGGTTTGGAGAAGTAGGTAATTGACATTAGACATCTGAGCAAATTTAACATTTTTTGGTTGTGAGCCTAGCCTTTAACAGATGAGCCATCTCTCCAGCCCCAGATTTAACTTTTTTGTAGACTATTTTTCTATGTCTACATTTAGCAGAGTCTGTGGGGAAAATATGGTCTTTCATTTAATCTTTTAATAGAGACTAGGTGACCCTACACAGGGTTACCTAGCTGTTTCATATTATTTACATCACATAAACACTTTCATTGTGAACTGTGATGAATGGCATCTAAAAATATAATAGATTCCCCCAAACAGAGTTCCCATGTTACGTGACAACCATGATGAAGAGCACGAGAAAGAAGCAGATGGAGTGGTTGCTATAGGCCCCTGGATCTCTAGCTGTGTCTCACAGACGGTCATTTTATTAGAGAGTTAGTTACTTTCCATGTTTCTCTGATTACATATACTGAACAATGGAACAATAATAATCAAAGAAAACAAGTGAAGGAAGAAACAGTCTTATTGGGCTCGTAGTTTCATGGTACAGCTCATCACAAAGAGAAGCCATGGTGGCAGGACCAGCAGGAAGCCGGTCACATTGCGGCTGCAGTCAGGAAGCAGAGGGAGGTGAGTGATTATGCTCAGTTAGCTTTTCCACTTTATGCAGTCCAGGACTTCAGCCTGAAGAATGAGGTCCAAAACATTGGAGGAAGGAGGCGGGCTATCCTCTTCTGTTGACCTAATTCAGACAGTCCAGAGATTGCCTTCAGGATGATTCTGTTATGAGCATGTTCATGCACAAGTGTGTGTGTGTGTGTGTGTGTTCCTGTCTGTCTTTGTGTGCATGTGCAGAGGCCTGAGCGGATATCAGGTGTCCTGCTTTATCTCTCTCTGACTTATTTCCTTGAGATAGGATATCTCATTCAACCTGGAACTTGCCTTTTCAGGTTGTCTGGCTAGCAAGCCCAAGCAATCCTCCCACTTGAGCCATCACACAGTCATGGGGTTGCAAGTTTGCTGCCCCGGTTTCAGCTCTTTTACACAAGTCCTTTGGATCCAAACCCAGTTCCTTGTGGTTGCTCTGCAAGCACTCTTCCTCACTGTGCATCGTCTCGACTCCCAGGATGATTCTAGATCCTGTCAAATTGGCAATCGATCTAAATCATCACAGAGAGTCACTAGTTCCAGGGTATCAGGAAACCCCAATCTTATGAATCTGAGAAAAAAAATCAGGAAAAAGGTGATAAGAAAAGAACCAGTTCATTCATTTTTTCAGCAAATGTTTATTTGAAAGCTTTGTTGGCGCATAATTCAAAGGAGACCACAGATTTCATGGCTCGGAGACTACCAGAAGAAGGAGGCTGGTCTGATGGGAGATGTGATTGGAGAAAAAATGCCTTGCGGCTGAAGTGAGCATATGATGGGAGGGGAGGGTGGTTGCCGTTCTTAGTAATGATAGATCCAGGGCAGCAACTTCCAGACCTTTTTCTGCAACTGTACACTTAGACAGTGGTGATGTTTGGATACTAACCTGCACCATCATTGAAAGTGAGTGCTAGAGGCCAGAAATGATTTACAAAGGGTCGTGGGAGTAGAATATCACCACCCTACCCAGAGTTGGTGTGTATGGCTTGTGAATAACGTGAAGAGTAGATAGCTGGACCAAGATGAAGAATTAGGCACTGAGACGCAAAAGTATTAGAAAGATTATGTTCTTAGAGAGAAAAAAATGACCAAAAATGACTAAATCAGAAACTAAAATCTTCAGAAAGTTTGCAGATTAACGTGGGATTCCCCTCTTTATGCTGTGTATACCATTGGTTAATAAAGAGTCTGTCTTGAGCTTATAGCAGAGCAGGGCAGAACAGAACTAGATGGGAAAATTAAACTGAATGCTGGGAGAAAGAAGGCGGAGTCACTGAGATGCCATGTAGCCCCACCACATGGTTACACACAGATTAACAGAGATGGGCTAGTTTAGGATATAAGAGTTAGTCAGAAATTTGCTTAAGCTATTAGCCAAACAGCATTGTAAATAATATGGTTTCTGTGTTATTATTTCAGGGCTGAGCAGCCGGGAACCAACAAGTGACCTCCTACAACAGCAGATTCCTAACACTAGTTCGATGAATGAGCCAACATAACTGGGAGTACTGAGCAACAGTGACATTGCCCTTGGCTGTAATATTCATTTCTTCAAAAGAAACTTTATCCTCTTAAGTCTGACTTATTTTGAGCCTGCTTTACTTTTATTGAAGGTTAATTTACATTTGGACACATTTGATAGAGTGCAAGTATACTATAGAACTAGCCGGGTTTAGTAAGCACACGCAAGTCTCCAGCCATGGGACCACACTGTTCTGTTACTATTGCTTCCATTTCTAACTTAACCCTCATGTTCAGTTTTTTTTATTTATTTTTTTGGGTTTTTTTGTTTTTTTTTAAATTTATTTATTTATTAAGGATTTCTGCCTTCTCCCCGCCACTGCCTCCCATTTCCCTCCCCCTCCCCCGATCAAGTCCCTCTTCCTCATCAGCTTGAAGAGCAATCAGGGTTCCCTGACCTGTGGGAAGTCCAAGGACCACCCACCTCTATCCAGGTTTAGTAAGGTGAACATCCAAACTGCCTAGGCTCCCACAAAGCCAGTACGTGCAGTAGGATCAAAAACCCATTGCCATTGTTCTTGAGTTCTCAGTAGTCCTCATTGTCTGCTATGTTCATCAAGTCCGGTTTTATCCCATGCTTTTTTCAATAGTCTCCAGCCAGTAGGCAAGAGGATCTGGAACTGTTTTTCAGGTTGCTATTCCTGAAGATCTACCACACAAGGGCAAATGTCAAGGGAAGTGCCAGATAAGAGAAACTTTAGCAATCCTGTCTGTAACCTTTCTTCTGTGTGAGTATATTGGTGTGGGGTGTGGAATGTAATACTAACCTTGTTGTCTAGGGGGTGCTTGAATGTTCTATCTTTTATGCCTATTTCAAATCCATTCCCACATTTTTTTTTGTGTACCTAATTTGGGCTTTCATACCTTGCTTACAACTAGAAATTCCTGAATTAATGACCTTGCTCATAAGCCTAATTGCCAATATCATGAATAGTACCTAATGCCTTATTCCATCTTGAGCCCTCTGTCTAGAACACATCAACAGGAATGAATAAGAATCCGTGAGTTTCTTCTCCGTCCTCTATATTCAAATACTCATTTCCTGCTGCATAGATCTAGTTCTTCCCTCCACAAGTTAGAATTTTTTTCAGTCTCAATATAGTACTATCCTGGCCTTTCATTCATAGCTTCATATGTTCAGTGAATTCCCAGCATATTTTCTAGCATATAAGTTATTCCTGTTTCAAATTCATGTAGCCATTTCTTATAGAAACAGGTATTCTTAAAAATTAGGAACAGAGAGAGATGCCAGAGATAGAATACATTAAAAGAGTTTAAACTCAAAGTTTATTTTCAGAAGATTGACATTAATAGAATGCTAACTTCCTTCTGTGTATTCAATTACCTGGAATAGAGTCCAGCATAGTGCAGACATTTATCATAAAGAACACCAACCATCAAATTAAGCCCCTGAATAATAACAGCTGCATACTGTAATACCCTGTAGTGACATGATTAAATTATGGTCACTCAATCTGTTTCTTGACACCAACATAAAAATGGCTTTTTACTGTACAGTAGAAAACTGAATAATTTATCTTAGTCATTAACAGGGAGGCCAATATTTATGCCCTCAGAATGGCATTAAATTTTAACTAATAGTGAAAATCATTAATGCTACTGTAGCAAAAAGAAAAAAAATCAGTTTAAGATAAGAGCCCATAGCTAAATTAGACTTAAAATAACAGGATACATATGGTACAATATACAGATGTTGAAGATAGTTATGGAAGCAATACTTGGAGAAATCCCAGGAAAGTGTTTTTTAAAGTTAGGCTCACAGCCAAAGGACAACCTTTCTTCTGAAACCATGTGCCTATGAAGCAATGCAGTAGATAGTTCACAAAAGAAAATTATTATTAATTGTTTGTATTATTATTAAAACAATATTTTATTGTATAGCCAAATCAGGCCTTGAACTTGCACTATAACCCAAGCTAATCTCAGTACACAATCCTTGTATCTAGTTTTCATGCATGAGGACTGTAGATATAAGATTATAGCTATGTACCAACATTTGTGACTCATGTGCTTACTATTAATTCTTCAAGACCAATTAAAATGCATGCATTATATTAAATTGTAGTAAGGATATATAAAATCTAAATCAAATCAAGCATATTGGTTTTATATTTTAAAACGTAAAGAAGATGTATTGTCCTAGATTCTTTTAAATTAAGACACTATTCTTTCCAGAATCAATAAGCCACTGTTAAGAATTTCAAGATGCTGATGTTGCCCACTGAACTTGTCATCTAAAGAATAAAATTCAGTTCTTGCTGCTTTATCATCTGCAACTGATTTCTTTAAGTTCCTTCAAGAGATGGACTCATAAAAATAACATGAGTCTGGGGATGTGGTTCAGGGGTACAATGCTTGTTTAATGTGTTGGAGGCCCTGGATTTAGATGAAATGTGAACAAATGTGTTCTGCTTAGGAGAGCTGAATGTTTTGAGTATGACTTCTACTATAATTTGGAGGAATTGGACCAAAACATCCAATACTGTAGGGTTATGTATCAGGTAACTCACAGCTTGATATAGAAGAGGTAATTCCATCTCTTGTGCCTTTGTTAGGGAGCTTTTGACAAGAAAAAGGATAGAGAAAAATCTTGCATGCACACAAATACTCTCTTGCAGTCAGTCACAAGACCTAAGTTGTCAACCTTCTAGAGTCCACTGAGTGTCATTTCTTTACTGCTCAGTGGTACCATGATATGAAATAATCAAACAATAACCAAACTTAGAGGCTCATGTAACTACAGAACTCAGAAGCCTCATCTTACGTTGTTTTGCCATGTGATATCTGCCACCATGTCTGTGTAGGCTATAATCAATAGTGTACATTCAAAAGATGAAACCATCTAACAGACATGAATTTGATACTATAGTATAAAAGAGAAAATATCTTTAAAAGGCTGGAGGGTTTGTCAAAGGCTTTCTGTGTTAGCGAACTTTAGTTGCTCATTTAGGCATTTGTTGAACACATAATGTGTCTGTAAATAGCAAACACACAGTTATAATACCAGCAATGTATTTAGGTATCTTTGTTCCTCCAAAAACGTTTGTTGTAAAAAAAATGTAATTTTTATTTAAAATTAATTTTAATATTATTAAAATTTAAAATATTTAAAATGTAAAAAAAACAACATCCATTCTCTTAACATTTGTCGTTCCTAAGAACTGATCCTCTGTCTTGACCCTAACTGTATGCCAAGGCTCTAAAGGCCATGGGAACACACCTGAGGAAGTCACCAGCAATCGAACAGCTTGGAAGGGAGACTGTATGTACACCCAAGGAATCCTCAGGGTGTGTTGGTAAAAGAGAAAGATCTTCTTGAGTGATGTGGCAGATGAGTACAGAGGCACACCTTCACTTGTTACTGTCGGAGAGCAAGGGCAGCTCTGACCTTATCTACCAAGAGGGCAGTGAGCCTCCGACACGGGAGTCACTTTCTTTGGCTAAGAGGGAGTGGGTTGACATTTTGTGGGAGGCAGAGTAATCCTCCTCACTTAGAGTTATGAAATAGACTTGTTTTGTCCTCCTTCTCCTAGAGTAAGAGTGGCCTTTTTGATGTAGGGCTTCTATGAGGTTTATAGCCTGTACGAGAGTAAGATGGCTTGACTGTGGGTGCCAAGTCACCTACTAGATGCAAAATCTATCCATCTCTTTCTATGTAGCCTGCCCACAGTCCCAGTTTTTCCCTAAACCTAAGACATTTCTAAAATCCCAACACATTGAGTCAAATCCTAAACTCATTATTAGGCTGTAGTGATATTACATTTGTATTTTAATAAATAAAATTTTCCCTGAGGATCAGAGAGTAAAATAGCTGCCATGGTCAGCCTTACAGACCAGGCAGTGGTGACACACACCATTAATCCCAGTAGCCACACTAGTTTCCCATAGAAATTGGGTGGTAGTGGTGCTCGCTAGTCCTAGAGCACCACTAAATGGGAGGAGACGCTCCCACTCTCATTCTGAGATTCCTGGAGGCAAGATTGCGATTTAGGATTGAGGTAGAGGTAAGAGCCAGTGGCTGTTTTGCTTTTTCTAACCTTCAGGTTGAACCCAAAAATCTGTCTCTGGGTTTTTATTAATCATGCTACATTAAGCAAACTCCTTTATTGAGAGTGGGTAGTGGTTTCTCTCTAGGGACTATTTAGCAAGTTCAGGGACTGGATAAGATTCTGAAACTTTGAAAGCTCAGCCTTGGGGCCCCCTTGTGAAGGCCCCTTTAAATGAGTGATCAGGACCCACCTCTTTCACCTCCCATCAGCCCCTTTCCGACAGCCACTGTACAAGACAGTGATCCTGCTGGCCCAGCCAGCCCATGCTGCTGGCTTTGCAAACAGATGCTGCGGTCAAACTCCTGCCCTTTTCAGTACGGCCTTCTTCGGCTAGCTCTGTGCTGTCCCACATCCTCTATTGCTCACAGCTGAGCAAGTCTATGAAGGGAGAAAAACACTGATGTCAGGTTCAAATTTCCTGTCTTGAGACTCTTTCCTGGCTTTAGTCTCTTTCTGTAGCCTTCAACTTCCTTATTGATTATGTGTTTGCTGAATGAATGAATGAATGAATCCTCTCTGATACCCAGAACTCATTAATGCATAGATTTTTCTTTGTTTAGAAACTTGGAATACATATACATATTTGTTTACATATTATGTATGTATGCATGCATATATATTTATATAAATTGGGGTATTTTTTAAAAAAAAATCCAATAAAGCTACGGAAAATGTATGGGTAAAAAAGAGGACAATTAAGAAAATATTGTTCATGGTCGATAAACTTTCCATGAAGAAGAAGGCATGGAAGAGAATCATGGTCTTTAAAGGGACCTAATGACTCTAATACAATTTCCGATTCAATGCAACAATTCTCTCCATCTCTCTAACATAATTATATACTTATTCAGGAATGAGAACGGTCACATCCAATGGCATATTAAACCAAGAAATGATAAAAATGGATGCATGAAATAGGGAAAGAACTGAGGCAATATTAAGAAAAAATCATTTCAAAGGAAAAATATGTGGTTTTTTTTTTTTTTTCATCACTGCAGAGACGAACCTACAAAAGGATTGCAAAATGACTTGCTCAAGGTTGCCTGGGACCCCAGGGTATGATGTGAGAGTAGATTATCTTAATGTTCTATCCACTAGCCCATGATGTCTACCTGCGGGCGAAACTCATCATGTAGCCTAGTTAGCACAGCAGACTGCAGAAACTTGAGAAAGATTTGTAGCCTGACTTAATGAACTGAAGAGCTGCTTTCATAAGTCCGTAAATATCCTCAGCTTGGAGAACCAGCACTAAAGTTTGATGGTCACCTTGCAAATGATGGCTGGGAATGCTTGGATAGGGACAAATAAAGCTAAGAAAGAAACAGGAGATCTATTAACTGTCATGTCAAAAGATCTTGCTAAGAGATTCACCTTTGGGCTACTGAGTCATAGGGAAAGCCTTATGGATTATCCAAGGGGATGGTTGTGGGGACTCCTTATTGACTAGTTTGAGATTGTTTACCTGAATAATGTCAAAAAAGGCCATTGTGTCTTTATACACAAAATGTCATTTTTATTTTTAAGAGACTATTCAAAATGTAGTAAAATGGAAGCTATCACTTGCTTCTTAAAATGTCCTTATCATAATACAATAAAGCAAAGCAATATTTACTGTTGGTTAGTTGCATTTAGGGCTGGAAGGATCATTTATAAATAGACACACAAAGACTCTATCATCTATTTATATCTATTTATCATCTATCTATCTATCTATCTATCTATCTATCTATCTATCTATCTATCTATCATCTATCTACCTACCTATATCTCTATATCTCTATCATCTACTTATCTAACAACTATATTTCTAATTATATATCTGTCTATTGATTTATGTCATTTTTATCTGTATAATCTATATAGTCTACAATATTATTATTACACTATTTCTTATTACTATTTTACTGAAGGTTTATAAAAGTCCCAAAACAAATTCTCTTGTAATACCAAAGCCTACATTCGTAAGTGGGAAGACAATCCTAACTTCAGGATTCTACAAGGTTGACACGACATACAGTTGAATCATTTCTTTCCCACTTTATAAGACTTTAATGCGATATTTGGACCAGTGCATGTCTTTGTTAAACTTCCTAGCAAACTGCCTTCTGTCTGTCTTAAAACGATAATGGCATTCTTTATGAGGCCATTAGATTAATGGGAATCATGGGCTGCTGGTAAATGATTTGGGGCTAGAAAGAAATAACAAAGGGTAAAAATGACTTGTTTTCTGAGCAAACATAGCTTAGGGGATGTGTCCCTGGGAGAACACTCTCAATTGCCCTGGTATGCCATTAGAATGCTTCTTCATGTATATTACTGCACACTCCCTTGGGTGTTTTCGGTATGGTCTCCATACCCCTTTTCCTTTTACTCTTTCCAAATTCTTTTCCAAGACAACTGTGGGGGCAGGGGAGGGAAGATCAACTCACAGGTGCTCCCACAGTGTCTTTGGTGAAGGTGTGATCCAGAGTTCCAGCGAATAGCTTGGGCTCATGTGCAATGGGTGCATCCTTGGAACATGCCCAGGATTAAGCAGCATTCAGGAGTGACAGGATCTTTGCTTTGTTTGCAAACATAGACTTTGTTATGGCCTGCACCTCTAGTTGACTCTTCCCCCTGTTGTCCCCCTTCTGAGACCTGCTCTTCCTGTCTGCTGGAGGGTCATCTTCTTACATCTAAATGCCTGCCATCCACCAGGGCTATTCCTCTCACTAGCTGGTTTTGACTGTGACAGAAATATTGCTGACATAGCAGATGGTCTCACTATTTCTGAAAAACAGTAATATCTTTGCCATTTCCACCCACATTCGCTTGGCTACTGTTGTTCCTTCATGGGATTTAGGTCATTTTCAGGAAAACTCTATACTCTGATGATTTTCTTAAATATTGGATCAAAAACAGCATACTGTACAAGTACCCTTATAGAACATAGGCAGGGACAGACTTTAGGATACTTTCACAGATAAATGAAAAGATACATTGATTTACTTTGCTATGATAGATTTTGCGATGAATTTATGATGAGCATGTTTGAGTAGCATCTGAGTATTTGAAGCACCGAGAATGCTTGGCAATAAGGCGTGGCTGATAGAGGATGCTGGAAGAAGCAGGAAGCTTGGAGGCCTTCCAGATGAGTATGCTATGGAACAATTTTTGTCAGTATTCACCTGTTGTATTAATGAGCGGCGGGGCTGCGTCCAGCCACCCGGCTAGCTTTACACCTGTAATAATTACACGGAACCTGTATTCTTTTAAACACTGCCTGGCCCATTAGTTCCAACCTCTTATTGGCTAGCTCTTACTCACATGAACCCGTGTCAGCTCCAAGGAGGAACATTGTCTGTGTGGTCTTGCTTCTGATCCCAGCCTGCTGTGCTGATAACCTTAGTGCTTCAAAGTCGAACGGTGTTGGAATGGAAAGGTTTGTTCCATCATGGAAAATGGCTTGCTCACAAAGAATCTGCTGCCAACCTACCATCAACCTAGCTTATCATCTCCCAGCACAGAAGAATATGTATAATTAAGAGAAGTGAGACAATGTCAAAAATATTTAACCACAAAATGGGATTGCCACCTGGCCAATCACAGCTGATGCAGTCACAAGACTGGATTGTTTTCTGGACCAGTGTGAGGTTGAAGGGACTCAAAAGGAGAGGTTAGCAGGATCAGGATAATTCTAAGGCATGAAAGGATTACAGTATTTTCAAAAGCAGTCATCCCAGCCAAGGAAAGGCCCTGAAAGAAAACATCCAGCATTCATAAGTTATGTCATAAGACACTTTTGTGTATAATAGACTGAGGAACTATTTCAGAAGCTGTTTATAAAGTTTATAGAGCCAAGAAAGATTATATATCTAAGGCCCTCTTCAGCAACTAAAGCTCTTTACTCGTGATGAGACTGTATCTGTTTACAGAATCAAATAAATTATTGAGAAGGATTCCCACACAGCTTTCATTTTCCATAAAACACAATTCCTTTGTGCTAAAACAATGTAGTGATTCACAGCGAGTTTGGATACAGGACTCACCAGATGAATTAGTGGGTAAGGAACTTTCTGTACATATCTGATGACTTGAATTAAATCCCAGATGTCCATGTAAAGATAAAAGGAAAGAGCCAACATACGAAGTTGTCCTCTGGATTTTACCTAGATACACTCTTATGATACCTGTGTTTACCCCATCTCACATAATAATAATAATAATAACATTAATAATAAATGTTTTTTTAAAAAGAGCTTAAATACAGTTCACAATAAACAGAAGAGCGCAGGTCCTTTCAGATTACCCTTTGAATTCTTAACATTCTCCAGAAAATACATATTTGGAAGAGATGTTGGCCTCAGTGGGGATGTAGTGATGGCCTGTGGTTTGGGCTTTGGCTGGGCACTGGATGTATCTGAAAGCAGTGCTAATTACTTTTACACTGCAGTGAGTTTTAAAGCATCATTGGGACTTTTGATAAATATGCATAAACATAAAATATGTGTAACTGTTCTTGGGCACGGGTATCTGAATGACTGGGTTACAATATACTGTGGACTGCACTACTTACAAAGCAAAAGATGTTCAAAGTGTTGGGGAAAATATCTCACACAAGCTCATGTTGCACAGTTCAGGGCTACGTGTGTGGATTTTGATGATCTCTTTACCTTTCCTCATGTCAAGTGCACCCATTTACTACTTTTCTTTTCACAAAGAACCTTGTAACATTTACTTGACAAAAGGTGGTTGGCCAGAGATAGGCGTAGCATATTTAACAGGCAAAGGCATGGGAATCTTATACAACATAGAACTTAAAGAAAGGGTAACTGGCTGAGGCTTAAACACCCATCAGGAAGAAAGTGAGGAAGTTGAGTGTTGGAGGCCTTGCTGGCTGCCCAGAGGTTACCGTCTATCATGGCCTGGAAGCTTTTTAAAATGTTGGACAGCATAGGACTCCCTCCCCAGAGAAATTTCCTGCTCTCTACCTGCCCTTAGCAAAATGTCCCTATGCCCAAGGAAATAACCTCATCTTAAAGCGGTCTTTAAGTCAGATGCCTGATTTATCTCTAGTGTGACCCTTTTCACAGATCCTTGCTGGAAGCCTCCCCTGCTGCACTTAGGGTAACTAAGACTTGAGCTAGGAGCTTTGCCTTAGGAGCCTGCTGATGTATATGAAGCCTAGTGACAGGAGTGTGCCATTTAATGCAAACTGTGTTTGTCCCCAGCCTCCCCGATCCTAGATATTCCTTATACGCTGGAATAAATTTGAGCTGTTGTATCCAAGTCTGTCTCCTGGAGGGTTGTCTTTATCATGTTCATGGAACACACAAGGATCTCTGCTTCTGCCCCTTTGTCTTCATGAACTGTGAAGATAAAGGGGAACCCCACATTCTTAACCAGAGGGACTTTTTCTAGAAAGAACCCCTTCCAGAATTTAAGACTAAAATGTGGGAATTTAGCTCTGAGATTATTTCTATAACTTGGCATGCCAAAGCTCCACTCTTTGAGATATGCTTTTCTGAGCTCTAATACTATTTAAATTCAAACATTTGACAGACAGAGTATGGAAAAAGCTGTGTGTGCACAGGCTGGGTTAATCTCAGTATAACATTGTGGTAAATTGTACCCTGTAGGTAGAGGCAGATTCCAAAATTAGAAAAGGTTGTTTGCCAGGCTTTTTGAGCTTTTATTTAACAGACAACCCACCTGAGTTCTAAATTTATTCTTGCAAGCAGCTAAGTTTCTGGAAGAGAAATGATACTGCAAAGCAAAGCTCACAAGGAAACACACATGGACACACAGTCACGCATCACACCGACTGCCGTCCCAGGACCTTGGCATTTGGTTCAGTGTCAAATGTGGCAAGTGAAAACAGACAGTTAAAGTTATTTTTTCCAAAGCCAACAGTTAATTCATAAATAATTCCTGAAAGGCGTCTTCCATAGGTCTGTGCTTTAGTTGGCTTTTGTATCTTAGATACCCAATTAAATACCCTGGTGGAATTTTACCCCAAGTAGTTCAGTTTTGTATTGCAAAATCAGAGGGAATGCATTTCATCTCATCTATCTGCCTTTTCCTTTGCTCTGTTTCAAGGCTTTGAAATTTCTTGCTGCACGAATGTTAGCCTAAAAGAAAGCATAAGCAGTTATAAATCCAAACCTTGATTTTTTGTTTTATTTTAAAAATCAGAGCCTTCAGAATGTAGTTTCAGGCAAAGGGAGGTTCTGCATATAGGAGAAGAGCTGTGTCTGGCTGGGGAGCGGAGGGGACCTCAAGCTCTACAGTCGGTAGATCATTAGGAGTGAGAAGTCAGAAAAACGGCTCTGTGCTTGCCAGTTATGCCCAGATCACCACGGGTGTGTCTCCAGACGGAGAGACTCTAGAGGACAGACTCAGACATAAGGCAGAAGCTAAATCATCTCTGAAGCACCAAAGAAAAACTTTGTCTTACCTTTCTTTTTGTCTTCTGTGTATTGTCTATGTGCCTCTGAGTCAATCAGCTCCCAGGCCCATGCTTGCAGACATGGGCTGGAGCAGGAGGAGACAGGTTGAGCAAGCTCAGTGGGTCATGAAATAAGTGGCCACAAAGACATCAAATGGTGATATCTTTTCATACTGAAGGACAGATATACTCTGCCTTGACTACACTTGGTACTAATGATTATTATACACAAAAAAGTTCCTGGCTTGAATATGTTAATAAACAGAAGTGGTTGATTTATCAGGAAAAAAAGTATATCACCTTTGTTGTGTTTACCTTCCAAAAATTTCCCAGTGAAATCTCTCCCCACTGAATAGGGCCATTTGCTATGCTAGCACTTTCAGAGCTAGAAAGGGAAGGGGCTGTCACTCTTTGCCAAATCTCAAATGGACTCATTCACCGCACACATTTACAGACAACATTTACATGTCTATTTCATAGCGAGCATTGACTCAGGCTCTGGAATGGGATTTTGTATGTGCAGTGCCCAGTCCCCAAACATTGTCAAAGGCCAAGTATTAGGTATTTGTGTCACTTCCCAGTCCTCTTTTATTTAGCAGGGATTAAGCAACTAGCATTGTCCCACACTAGAATGGTGTGGGGTGGGGGAGGGAAGAGAAAAGACAGGGAACCTCTTGTGAATATCTCACCGTGTGATCCGGCAGCACCAGAGATGAGTCCCCAGGATGGAGGGGCTCTACCCTACGATCTGCCAGCTCCACGGCTACTAAACTTTTACCCAGTGTGGTCACATGAGGATGGAAACCACTATCGCCCACATCTCTTTTGAGGGTAAAGTCATAACTGGAGCCTACAATGCTAACTCTTCCACCATGTTTTCAGCATATAGAGGTCATAAGGATGAGTGCATCATAGAAAAGACTGTACTCCGCAAAACCACTTTTACATTTTAGAGGGCCTTATGTATCTACATACTATGACCTCAAGCTCATTTTCTTATATAGATGTAGTTGTTATACCTATCCATGCCTATGTTAAATATATCTGACCTCTTATAACTACAGGATTGGTACCTACAGGTTATTTCCACTCATCTATAGTCATAACAATCTTTATAACAAAAGTACCTGAAACTGGACCAGGTGTTAGGAATTAAGGATGAAGACCACTGTCATCTCTAACTTTTGCTGTGCTCAGCACATTTTCTTCACTATCATGACTATTTTTCTCTCAATTTCTTTGACTTAAGCAATAATTTTTCTTAAAAAATGTTTTGGTATGCTTTAGTGTTACACTCACACCTGTGGTAAAGTTTATAGATGTTTTAGAAGTAATATCTTAAATTAAGTTCCTGCCTTGAAAACTTCTGTGCTCTGAAGCATCTATTTTCTTCCCAGATGTCTATAGCAGGAAGGAATGACTCAGAGATTAAACATCAGTATTATTCTAAAAGCAATCATCTGCAAAATTCATATTCTCTCTGCAATGACGGTCTTGAAATGAAAACTTCAGCCACACAATTGTTTTCTTTCAGTATTCAGAAGAGCAAGCAGTGTGTTTGATTGGCTTTCACGAAATTGACTGTTTAGCGGCCATTGAATGGTGTGTCCCTTAGGTAGCACAGCTTGGTAATTTATTTCCCAAGCAGTCTTCACCTCAATTTTCAGCATAGCACCACAGCTCTCTACTTACCTGCCAGGCATCTTCTAGGTGCAAACACTGCCACAGAGAAGGTTCATCACTCTCCAAGTTGAGCCTTCAGCAGAGCGGTCTGCTGTTGCTCATTTTAAGTGCACTGGTCTCATCAGTCACCCTTACTTCCTTTCTAATCTGAAGCTAGAATGAGTTCTTTTTATTCTTTAGCATTCAATATTCTATTTATTCACCTATAATTGTCAGCCAGAGGCAACCTGGAAATGGCACATGGAGAGAAATTTATGATATATTTGATGACACAGGAGACCTTTGCTATCTGTGCTTATGATGGCTCACCCAGCTTCAGTCTTAGTTGATGATCAATAAGTAATAGAATGCATCAGTGAAGAAGTGAATAAATGACTATATTCTAAGAATCAGTCTACAAAAGCAATGGATATTATCTAAACAATTAGAAACCATGGAAATTACTGAATTTTTAACCAGATTACACTTATATTAAGAATGAAATATTTTCTGTTTTGACATTCTTTAATTCAGGATATCTTATTTTTATTGCATCTAAAATTCAGATAGGAATCAAGAGACTCAAAGGCTTGCAGAAGAGAGTTTAACAATGGGAATATTTATAGCCAGGTAGACAAAGTTAAGTGCAATACTACACTAAAAAGTACAAATAGTAGTGTCCCCTAGAGGCAGCAGAAGCAGGTGTGCCAAGGGAGTGGGGAGATGGGGCAAAGAAGCCAGCAGAGAGGCTGCTCAGAGGAAAATGTGGCTTTGGGTGAAGGCCCAGAGCCAAATTGCAGGGAACTGGCAGATCAGTAGTTTAATAAAATTAGTATTTCATTCTCCATTAATCCTTAAATATCCTGGCAAGTACCTTTCATTGTACAACTGGACACTGCAGAGCTGGGAAGTCTATTGACATAGTACTCAGAGGTTAGAGTCTTGGAGTTTAGAACAAGGTAGAGACAGGAAGAAGGTAGACCTGGAATAACAAGAAACCCAAATTATCCAGGTATTTTCTCTATCAGTTGAGGTGACTAATTGGTGGTCCCCCATTTCCTTTCCATTTTTATGTAGACAGGATAGTTAGTTATAGGTAGGGAAATAGCACAGAAAACATAAATTTAAATCATGAAAGTCTTAGAAAAAGAACAAAGTGTTGTGACAGAAATCAAACCCAAAATTTCAATTGTTTTAGATTCCTGAGGGTATAAATTACAGACATGCAAAAGTAAACCGATGTCTCTCACGTTTTGTTTGATAAAAAGTCTAAGACTAGTGCACAGGATTTTTTTTTGGCCTGGTATATTTAGAGAAAAACATTGTCTTTAGATTCTGCTTTTCAAAAATGCATTTGTATTTCTAACAGTGGTGACTGACAAAGGAATTCTTTAGAAGAATGCTTTTGTGAAACATTTTCAGGAATGTGGAGAAAGGAGGGTCATACAGGGGAGACCACTTAAGGTGGGGGGAACCAGCTAATGGGTAGGCACCACCTGGTCCGAAGAGGGCTCCAAACAGGAATGGTGCACGAAACTGTCCTACAAACAGTTTAAACATGGCTGGAAAGAGCTCAGTAAGTAATGTGCTTACCTTGCATGTATGCCGACCTGAATTCAACCCTGTGTAAGAAAAGATGGATTAGATCATGCATGTATAGTGTCAGTTGTGGGAAGACAGATCAGTAGATTGATGTGGCTTGCTGGCCATCAGGCCTAGCCTACTCAAGGAGCTTCAGGTCAGGAAGAGACTGTCTCAAAACAATCAAAAAGTTGGACAGTGACTGAAGAATGATATCCAAGGTTCTTCTCTCAGTTCCATATGCACATGAACATACAGGGATATGTATTCCCACAAGGAAGTGTATGTAAAGACACACACACGCGCGCACAATCTCTGTGAAGCTAGATACAAGAATCCCTGTCTGAAGGCCATTCTGTGGTGTTGGAAGCTTGTCTCTCAGGTACATTTAGGAAAGAGGGTTATTCTGTGATACCTTTAAAATGATTCCTTGAAAGAGAAGGGAGGAGTTTAGTTTAGTATAGGAGATATGGCTTGAATATAACATCTACTACATACCAACAATCTGGTAGATAAAATTCTTCCTATTCATGAATATTCTCAGTGTAGACTTTAAAAGCTTAATATTTCTTCAGTAATATTGTAAAAATTACTATATTACCCTATCTTTCTGAGAAAATCCAGTAGAAAAATTATGAAATTTGTAGATAAAAGATTGATTTGAAGAAAAGCATAAACTATATGTTAGCATGCAAACAACACAGCTTTTTGAAGCATTTTATGTTCATCTACCCACCTACATGGCCTTTATTTCTCATAATTTCCCATATGTCCAGGGGTGGGATGATTTTGTGAAGGTTTTGGATGTCTTCCAAAACTCAGTATTTTAGTAAGTAGGCTTGGCTGTCACAATGGTGGAACTGGGACTGTGAAAAGATGGGCTTCATGGGACGTCATTTGATGTAGGATTCTACTCTGTATGCTGTGAATACCACTGGTTAATAAAGAAAACTGGCTTGAGCCTATGGCAGGGCAGAGCAGAAGTAGGCGGGAAAGATGGAACTGAATGCTGGGAGAAGGAAGGGTGGAGTCAGAGAGAAACCATGTAGCCCGCTGGAGCCAAATGGAACTTTATCCAGTAAGCTACTGCTACATAGAGATACACAGATTAATGGAGATGGCTTAAATTAAGATGTAAGAGTTAGCTAATAAGAAGTTAGAGCTAATGGGCCTAGCAATGATTAAATAATATAGTTTCCGTGTGATTATTTCTGGGCTGAGCAGCCAGGAACCAACAAGTGGCCTTTCTCCTACAGCCATAGGTTACTAGAAGGACATGTTCTAGGAAAACATTGTAGGACTTTCGTTTCTTTCCCTCTTTGCTGCCATCAGAGCTAGTTCTGTTGCTGTTACACGGATTCCCACCACACTGTATTGTGCTCACAGAATTCCAGCCCAGTGAGACTACTCAGTCTTGGACTCCAAATTTCTAAAATTGTGGAAACATTTTCTGTGTATGAAGCTAATTGCCTCAGATATTTTGTTGTAGTCATAATACAAAATGGGCCAGTTCATATCTGAATTCACTGTCACGAAACTAGCAAGATGTGGGATAAGATACAAGCCAATGAGATTGTAAAAATTGTATTAAAATAAAGGCTGGAGAGATGGATCAGACATTAAAGACTATGCTTAGACCCAAAAATCATATTAAAATATTTATATTTACTAATGAGTAGGAGCCATCAGGACATGATGTGGTTGCTGCTCTTGAACTGGGCCTGTTGCTGACATTTTCATTGGTATTAAGAGATGGGAACAACAAAACAGAGACTAATGCACCCAGGTACAGTGACTGGGCACTTATTTGAGGATGCTCAGGGGACAAGCTGATTTTTTTAAAAAAAATTAATTATCATTTTATTTAATATGTATGAGTATATGATGGCTATTCTTGGTTGCCAACTTGGCTACATCTAGAATTAACTAAAACTCAAATAACTGGGAATTGTTGTGTGGGATATTTTTTCTTAATTAAAACATTTGAAGTAGGATGATCCCCTTCTTCTGTAGATTTTTGAGGTGGGAAGATCTGGACAACACCTCTTGTTGGCAACCTATAGAAAGGTTGTAGAAGAGGGAAGGTTTCTCTCTCTCTCTCTCTCTCTCTCCTTGTTCTCACTGTGTCTTCTAATCCATTCCTTCACAGGCATTAGAGCCTACTTCTCTGGGATTCTTGTACACACTGAAGACTAGCTGACACACCCAAGATTCTTAGAACTTCTGTTCATAGGTAGCCACTGTTGGATTAGCTGAACCAAAGCATGTAAGCCATTCTAATAAATCATATATATATATATATATGATTTATTAGACTTCTATGTTTGTCATTAAACAAAAGCTTAAAAGTCAATAGCAGCATAGAGACACACAGCATTGTAAGTCACCTTTTATTATGCTTTTTGACAGCAAGGCACATAAGAAGCTTCTAATGTGTATATATATATACACATATATATCTTCTATAAAATCTGTTTCTTTAGAAAACCCTGGTTAGTATAAGGTATTTTGTCTACTTTTGTCTAGGTACGGCCTGGCACCCACAGAAGCCTGAACAGGACAAAAGATGCCCTGGAATCAGATTTACAGATGTTTGTGAGGCTTCATATAAGTATTGGGTATCAAACCCAGGACCTCTGGAAGAGCAGCTACTGCTCTTAACTGCTGAGCCATCTCTATTTTAGCCCTGTGACTCTTGTAGTTTTTCCTGACTAAATTACATATGAAAAGACTTGCTTTGAATGCTGGTTTTGTTGTTTTAAGCAAACCCTTAGTGAATGTGGCTGAGAACCTCAGCAGTCACTCAGCTTACAAAAACCAGAGACTGGTAAAATCAGTCCCATTCTCAATTAGAACCATGACTTAACCTTGAGTCAAGATTCCCACAAACTTCTATGTTTGTCATTAAACAAAAGCTTAAAAGTCAATAGCAGCATAGAGACACACAGCATTGTAAGTCACCTTTTATTATGCTTTTTGACAGCAAGGCACATAAGAAGCTTCTAACGAGCTCTAAGCACCAAGAAAAGGAATACTGGACTGTCTTATCCAAAATGTAAATAGTCAATATCTTCATGATTTATAGTGTTTAGTGCTATGAAAGTTTAATATACAGTAATTTATTTTTTCTGGTCCCATTTTTATCAAATCTCTTAAAATTCATCACAGTTGAGAAGGATGTACAGACAGTTATGTGCAATCAAAAGGCAACCTGGATGAAAGGAGAATGATAAGTGAATAGAAATGCTGATTAACATAGCAATATGGTTTCTATGCAGGTTTTTATAAGATGATTCTTTTTCCAAATTTTATTTTTTAGGAGACTGAAATCATACTAAAATATTTTGGTGCTGGAAATCAACTTTATTTTCCAGGTCTACAAGGGAAAAGACTTGCATTTATATCTGGAAAAAACTATTTCTGCCATCCAATTAAATGAATGCTATGTCAGTACATTTGAATAGTTCTCTTATCAGCGAGAAGAGATTGCCTTCTTTCACTGAAGCAGGCATTTGTGTCCTTACTGAAGAAGGGCATGGTGACCATTGCTGAATGGATGCATCTGTCAAGGCTGCGTCTGATCTGATGAAGTCAAGGTTTCCTAAAAACTGAAATTGTGAACTATTAATCCAACCCTGAACAGCTTTTTTCTCATCAAGTTCCAGATTCTATCCTGGTTCAGGGTAGAGCCATTTGCCCCTGATTTTTAAAAACATATTTTATTTTTTAAAACTCATTTTTTTATTTCAAAGAGAAAATTGTTTTTATTTTATGATCATGAATGTTTGTCAACATGTATGTATGTGTTCCATATGCTTGCCTAGTGCCTTCAGAGAACAGAATAGGGTGTCAGTACCCTTGATCTTGAGTGATAGAAGATTATGAGCCATGATGTGGGTTCTAGGAACCAAAGCCTGTTCCATTTTTCTGTAAGAGAAACAAGTATTCTTAAGTGACTCAAGTCGTTTGTCCAATCTCTTTAATTGCTTTTGCCACTAATGATGTAGCTAGATAATTTCTTAGGGTTCAGTTAAAGGAACAGAGATTATTTAGACTAGAAAGGGATCTGTAAAAGTTGGACCCTACATAGTAATGTCTGTGCAATGCACAGGTTGAAAACGGACATGCAAATGAGTCACAGGTCATGAACACAGATGTACAAGTCCCCGCCAGCATCACTATCAGAAAGAAGACAAAAAAGAACAATAAACAAATGAAGAACACAAACAAAAATAAATGGAAAAATGTTTACAAACACACAACTTTTGCTGTCGGAGGTGTAGGAAGAATCTGGTAATTGGTGAGATGCTTTCACGGGTCATGGAAAAGCAGAATCAGCCTAAGTGGAAAAACAAAGCCAACCCAGAATGAGTGAGAAGAGTGGTTAGAATTTCCAGACCTTAGATTTGGAATGACTCCGTTTGTCAACATTCATTTCAGTAAATCCGAATTATCATCAAGAAGATGCTTGTTGCCTTCTTACAGGGCCTTGGCAGGAGTGCTGTAGACATTCATTTCCTGGAGGTGGGCTTCAGTCCTTCATTATACAAGTCAAAAGTTTGGCTAAGTGTGAAGAGATTTAATTCCACTAAAAGCTTATAGCTGAGGTCTTGTTCTCATATTCAACACAAAGGCTGCCTTCTGGACGATTAATGTGACTTTTACATCCTCTTCAATTTGGCTCTAAAATATCTCTCACAATTACCATAATTCTCTGACTGATACTCTTAACATTTCCGGATGAACTGTTTGAAGCATTTTTTTTTTAACTACTGCAGACAAATGTTGAGAGTGTTAAGTCTTTGCTTTGGTAAAAGAAACTCTAATATGAAGTGCCTTTAGTTTTATACATTTTATTTGGGGATCTCTCTGACCTCAGTACAAAGCAGTGCTTGCACCTATACTCCTAAACTCAGATTATGCCTGGAAGAGAACACCCCTGTTCTTTACATACCTAAGCCTGCTTCTGTTCCTCCTCATGCCCTCCCCACTTCAGCTCAGCTCAGTCCTGTGTCTCCTAAACTTTGCATACCAATTCTAGTGTTTATTAGCTGTACTGGTATTTGCACTCATGAGCTTTCTCGTTTATACTCTCAAGCTCTCTGCTGTAGTCTGTTTCAGCATCACTCACAGGAATTGTTGAAGCAGACAACAGGGTCCCACATCCAAAGAAGGTGATTTGCAGAGAGCAAGACTATGTCTAAGAGCTCCTCCAAAGATACTGAGCTTCTCTAGACTACCCTTCCCTCACCTCCTACTTTTTGCATTCTGTCTCATCCACAAAGATTCCCTTCCAGAATGGGTGAGGTAGCATCTACCTATAGCCCCCGCTACCTGGGATGTTGTGAGAGGAAGATCACATGAGCCTGAGCTCAAGACAAAACCTTATCTAAAATAAATAAATAAATAAATAAATAAATAAATAAATAAATAAATAAATAAATGAAATAAAAGATAACTTCCCTCAACTAAAGTATGGTCACAGAGATACCTATGAAGACCATATAATACGAAAATGTATGCATTTGATGAAATAAAAGAAATGAAATAAGATAAATGATCTTTATGGGAAGGTCATGATTTAATCATAGGAGTCTAAACCCATTCTTACACCTGCCTGTTGTTTGAACAGGGGTATCCTGTGAGCAGGTTTGGGATAAGAAAGGACAAGGTGACATTGTAAACAGAAAAATGAGATGCTCCCGCCTTCTGTCTGCTACTTTACTCATGACATCTCAAATCTTGTTTATTTTCCTGCCTGCTGCCTTCATAAAATTTACCAGCCTACTGGTGGCAAAAGTACCTCACTTCTTGGAAGCTTATGTTCTGTAGTTCTGGGATCTCTACATTCTTTGTGTTCTTGACTGGTGGGCTGATATACAGATAGAACAGTTTGCATTGTCTTTGCAGAAAAGGGCTTGCCTTCCGAAAGGCATTCAAAATAACAAAAAGTTCAGCACTCCATAGAATATCTCTCAGAGACTGTAGGTATTTGGGTCACTATGGGAAAACTGACAGCCTAAAGCACTTATACCAAGATCCTGTATAACATTTCTGAAATCATTGATTTTTCTCATCAAATTTTCTGTCTATATATATGTTAGCCATATGTCCATTGTGGTAACAACTTACTGATGACAGTCAATTTAAAGAGAGAGAATGTTTATTTTGACTTACCTATTCAGGAGCTTCAGTGAATGGTTATTCATTTCCCCACTGGTTTTAGATTATGGAAAAGCAACATATCATGGAGGGGGTCCCATGGCAGAGCAGATCTGTTCCCTTCATGTAAAGCAAGAAGAGAAAAAGATGGATTAGGAAGGACTTAGGTCCTAATATCCCTTTGATGGTTGGCATTTGTCAACCAGTCACAAGCTAGGGTCATCTGGGAAAAGGACACCATAATTGAGGACATAATTCCATCAGTTGGCTTGTGGGTGTGTTTTTGGGATCATTTTCTTTTCTTTTTTGTCAGGGGAGATATGGTTGGAAATGAGGACAAGTATGATAGGCTGGCTGGCCAGTGAGCTGCAGGAATCAGCCTGCCTCTCCCTCCCCAGTGCTGGGATCACAAACACGTCCAACCATACCAGACTTTATTTACCATGAGTTCTAGAACTTGAACTCATGTCCTCATCCTGCAAGGTAAGCTCTTTACCAACCTAGCTATCTCTCCAGTCCTTGTCTCTATTCATTTTCTTTCTTAAAAATATTATTTATTTATTTATTTTATATCCTGGCCTCAGTTTCCCTCCCTCCTGTCCTTCCAGTCCCCTCCCACCCCTCACCCATCTATTCCTCCTTCATTTCTGTTCAGGAAAAGATAGGTTTCCCATGGATATCAATGAAGCATGGCATTTTGAGTTGCAGTAAGGCTAAGCACCTAGCCATATATTAAGGCTGGGCAAGGCAAATCCAGTATAAGGAGTAGGGTCTGCAAAGTAGGAATAATTGATCGCTGATATGGAAGGGCCCAGCATAGTAGGGTGGTGATATCCTTAAGCAGGTGATACTGGGCTATGTAGAAAAGCAAGCTGAGAGAGTCAGGGAAAGAAAGCCACAAAACAGCTGTCCTCTGTAGTCCCTACTACTGTTCCTGCCTCCAGGTCCCCAGTGGACTATGAAGTTGTAAGCCGAAACAAGCCCTTTCCTCCAGAGGCTGCTTTTGGTCAGTGTTTTATCACCACTATAGAAAGCAAACTAGGATGGGAAATTGGTACCAGGTTCATGGGATATTACTGTGGCTGATGTGACCAAGTTGTTTTAGGGAGGATTGGTGGAAGAACTTTGGAAATTTGGGCTAAAAAAAGATGAGTGCTTTGAGCTTTATGAGTTACTCTGTGGAGGCTTGGAAGATAAGAATGTAGGGAACAACAATGGAGATGGTGGAGGACTGGATTATGAAGTTTCAGAGGAAAGTTTGAGAACCCTTCAGAGACTCTATTAGATCACTCATGCTATATTTTAAATTAGGGTCTGTGGTTTCTGGTCAGTTGCAGCCAAAGAATCAGCTATGATTAACAAGAAATCAGCACCACTGATGTGACACTTTTGCTTTATTTGGACAATTGATGCTGGTCAGGTGGGGCAGAGAAATCATATTAAGAGGACAGCATCACTAAGGCAAAATCTTCTGAGAAGTATTTCTTCAAGGTCAGCATGCAAAAATGTGGTTTGTCATAACCAGGGTTACACCTCAAGTTAGCTGCTCGAGTTGGTAAAGTGTAAAAATCTACATTACATTGGTTTTAGTAGGTCTGAAGGGGTCACAAATAGAACCTAAGGGTTTGCTCTGAGTATCAGCATCCCTGAAGAGACTTAAGAGATGCCATTGGTGAAGATGAAGCCTCCGCTGTAGTGGACAGTCTGGTATATTGGAAGTACCAAGGTGAACACCAAGGACAGCCACAAGTGTGAACTTAGCTGACCTGAGGTTATGAGACAAGGTGAGAGTGCTGTGAATGGCAGAGAAAGTCACTGTCCAAGCCCTTTGGAGTATAGAAGATTGTGAGTGAATCCAAGATATTGGACATGGAGATATTTATGCTGTTGAACTTTGGTTCTGCCATGATCTAATTGTAAATGTTACTTGGTTCTTCTCTCTTGGAATTTGACAAATATGTAACTTATTTTGTTCTTTATAGGAATCTACAGATAAGAAACTTTGGAGAACTTAGATTTTTAAAGTGTTGAAAAATTTAAAGATCATGGGACTCAAAGTTATACCATGTTTTGTTTTATGATATCATATGGGATCTTGGGGGTTAACAAAAAAGAAAAGAATGTGGTTTAATAGTGATATATTTGTGTGTCAAGTTGATAAGGAGTCAGTAGTTGTGATTTTTATGTGTGTATGTGTATCAATTTGACACAAGGTAGAGGCATTTCCAAATATGGAAGCTCAATTAAGGAAATGTTTTCATCAGACTTGTCTATTTGTAAACGGTACATTTTTTTTTCATTGATGATTGATGTGGGAGACTCGAGCCTACTGAGGGCAGTGCCATATCCTGGCAGGTGGTCGTAAGTTATATAAACACAACCTGAGAAAACCTAAAAGAGAAATTTAGTAAACAGTGTTCCTCCTCCATACCTTGCTTCAGTTCCTGCCTCCAGGTTCCTTTCTTGAGTTCTTGCCTGGACTTCTCTTCGGCTGCATTCTGCAATAAAACTCTTCTTGTCCAAGTTAGTTTTTGTCATGGAGCTTTTTCACTACAATTGAAGGAGACCAAAACAAGGATATATCCTTGATGGCCTAACTTCCTCCCACTGGGGTTCACCTGTTGAGGTCCCAGCATCTCCCAATAGCACCATGGGCACTGGTATAAACTTTTAACAAAAGTGTCATTGTGTGGCACTTATCCAAAATGTAGAAATGACACAGTAAGAGTTATATAGGAAAAGAAAGCAACACATTAACACAGGAGACAGTTTCCTGGACAGGACACTAATAGCACAGACACTAAGATCAACAATTAGTAAACTGGCCATCATGGAACTGAAAAGTTTATGTAAGGCAAAGGACACCATCAGTAGGACAAAACAATCTGCAGAATGGGAAATGATCCTCATCAATCCCACCTCCTACAGAGGGTTAATATCCAAATATATAAAATACTCAAGAAAATAGATATCAACAAACCAAATAATCCATAATAAATGGGGTACAGATCTAAACATAGAATTCTCAACAGAGGAATCTCAAATGGCTGAGAAACACTTAGAAATGTTCAACATCCTTAACCATTAGGGTAATACATATCAAAGATTTCATCTTGGACCTGTCAGAATGTCTAAGATAAAACAATACAAGTGTCAGTTCATGAGGGAGAGGGTGTGGAGTAAGGGGAGCACTCTCCATTGTTGGTGGGAGTGTAAACTTGTACAGACACTGAAAATCAATATTACAGTTCTTTAGAAAGTTGGGAATTGATATACTTCAAGACCGAGCTATTCTACTCTTGGGCACATACCTAAAGGATATTCTATTTTACCATAAGGATACTTGCTCGGCTATGTTCACAGCAGTTTTTCTCATAATAGCCAGAAACTAAAAACAACCTAGATGTCCTTCAACTGAAGAATGGTTAAAGAAAATGTGGTATGTTTACACAATGGAACATTACTCAGCTATTAAAAAAAACAACTTCAGAAAATTTTAAGCAAATGGGTAGAATTAGAAAATTGTCATCCTGAATGAGGTAACCCAGACCTAAAAGACAAGCCTTGTATGTACTAACTTATAAGTGGATATTATCTGCTAAGTAAAGGATAATCATGCTATAATCCACAGACCTAAAGAGCTAAGTAACAAGGAAGGCTCAAGGGGATATGTGGGCCTCCCTGGAAAGGGGAAATAGAATAGATTTTGTGGGGAGGAGTGAGGTTGGGTGGAGATGGGAACAAGAAGGATTGATTGAGGGGATAGAGAAAAAGAATACGGGAGAGACTGCTGGAATTCGGGGATATTTCAAAGGTGATATAAAACCTAGTGTAGTGGAAACTACCTGGGATCTATGAGGGTGACCCTAGTGAAGACTCCTAATAATAGAAGATATAGAACATGAATTGGCCATCTTCTGTAACCAGGCAAGGCTTCCAGTTGTGGGGCTAGAACATCAACCCAGGAACAAAACCTTCAATCTGCTTGCAAGATGAGCAGAATTTATTGGAGTGACTAACCAATGACTGGTGTAGAGTGTCACCTTCCTTGCCAAGAGAGGGAAGTCCATGCCTGGCACTGCCTGGATCACCCAGAACCAAAGACTAGAAAAAAGTCAATGAAATGATTCCGAATGGCATTCTGCTATACACACAGATTGGAGCCTAGCCTAATTGTCATCAGAGAGGCTTCATCTAGCTACTGATGGAGGCAGATGCAGAGACCCATATTAGGCAGAGCTTGGCAAACCATGTGCAAGAGTGGGAGGAAAGATTGTAGGAGCCAGAGGGGTCAATAACATAATGAAAACATGACCCACATAATCAACTAGGTAGGACTCATAGGGGCTCAGATAGATTGAATAGACAATCATAAAACCTGCATGGGTCTGTGCTAGGTCCTCTGTACATATGCTATGATTATGTAGCTTGGTGTTCTTGTGTAGTAATAGGAAGCACCAGGGCTGGGCTGTGTCCCGCCACCCGGCTAGCTTTACCTGAAATAATTACATGGACACTGTATTCTTTTAAACACTGCTTGGCCCATTTCTATCTAGCCTCTTCTTGGCTAACTCTCGCACCTGGACTAACCCATTTCTAGTGTAGCCCACGAGGTGGCTTACCAGGGAGATTCTAGCCTACGTCCATCCTGGGTTGGAGCTTCATCGTGCTTGTCTGCCCAGGAGCAGGGCATGGCATCTCTCAGAGGTGTCTGCCCCCTAGAGGAGAGCTGTCGAGTCTGAGCTCACTTCCTCTTCCTCCCAGCATTCTGTTCTGTTTACTCCTCCCACCTATGTTTTAACCTATGAGGGCCAAACAGTTTCATTGCTTAACCAATGAAATCAACAGATTGATATATGACACTCCCACATCATTCTTGTGGGATTCCTAACAGGGGGAGTGGGATATATCTCTGACTCTTTTGCCTGCTCTTGAGCTCCTTTTCCTCCTATTAGGTTACCTGGTTCAGCCTTGATATGAGGGTTCATGCATCCTGTTGTACAGTGCTCGGTTGATATCCCTGAGAGGTCTGTTCTTTTCTGATGGGAAATGGAGTGGATCTGGGGGAGAGGGGTGAGGGATAAATTGGGGTAGTAGAGAAAAAGGAAACTGTGGTCAGGATGTAATACATGAGAGAAGAATAAATAAAAAAACCAAAATAAATAAAGCAAACATTTACACTCTTTTTCATGCTTTACAAGGTCAGTGCACTTAATTTTCATAACACAAATGTAAGTATATATGGAAGATCTAATTTAAAGACACGGAAATTTATCTTCAGAGATCTGAGTGCCTTGACCAAACTCAGATCATTAATGGAACCATCTTAAGGCACCAAATTCAAAAGTCAGGTTTGGAACTGAGTTTCTATTATTTTGATATACCAGACAATGTCAACCTTCTTGGAGTAAGCAATACAGAAAGCAGATATTCTCGTGTGCAGTATGTGTTCTATTTTCTCTCCTGTCTAGACCATAATCTGCTCTAAGTTGGAGATGGTTTTATATATTTTTTGATCTCCCATAGTCTAATATTATATAATTCTGAGCATGTAACAGACTCTCAATAAAGAACTGTGGATTGAAACTTACAAACATTTTGTAGAAGGACACAAAGGGAAGACATTTTCTTTCAAATTTATTTATTGTGTGAGTGTGTATCACAATGAATGGAGGTCAGAGAGTTATCTTTGATAGTCAAATATTTCCTTCCACTATGACAGTCCCAGAAATTGAACTCCGATGGATAGGCTTGGCAGGAAGCACCTTTATCCACTGATCCATCATGCTGGCCCTGGGATGGCATTGTTTTGAAACAGATTTTTCTATCTTGGTGTCATAATTGCAGATCCAGAGGCTGTTGCTAATTCTCTTGGTTCTCGGCATCAACCATTTTTCATGCTCACCAATTTTTCTTTTCCTGCTATGGTCTCTGCATTGGAAAAGGCCCGAGTGTTCAAACTGCATCTCTACATTCGTTCTCTGGAGTTTCTTGCATGTCTAAGAAAAACAGATAGAGCCTGTGGGAGCCAGTGCATTGTGCAGCCCCAATCTCCCTTGTAGGGGAGAATTTGTTGTCTCAGCTGGTATGGTACTGTTGGCATCAGATTCCAGCTATAAGCCCCTTCAGGGACTGCCTGGGCTGCAGTGAAGCTGCCTTGGCTATGGTGGAACTCTGATTAGTGGATATGCTAAATCCTGGCTGTCTTGGCTCTGCTCACTGTTGCTCTGCAGGGACAGTCTTACTTCAGCGATCCCTGTGGGCTGCTTGACTCTTACTCTTCTTTTTAATCAGTGTCTCCTGCCAATTCTTGCTTCCTTTTCCATTCTTTCTCAAGTGCTGGACCCAAGGCCTTTGCTAACTCAACACTGTGTAGAACTCTGTCTTAGATTTGGGATGTAAGAAAGAGGTCAGGAATGACTGGCGAGAGGCAGGAGAAGGGAAAGATTTGCTAGTCCATGTGGAGAAGCTCAATGCTCTATGGGCCATGAAGAGTGGTTGTACCCATAAGCACACTGTTTTCCATGGAGAAATGTTTGGATCTGATGCTTGGATGTAACTTGTGGCTTTGCTCAGCATCCTTCATGCCTCACCAGTCTTGGGGTGATAAATGTATGGCAGCATAGGATACAAGAGGGCTCCTTGGATGCTCAGTACTTTTTAAGTGTAAACTCAAATCCTGGATATCCTTCTACAACTTCTTCCCTTTGAAACCACATAAACTATTTACTTGTTTTGCAATATTTGTGTGATGTGGATCATTCTAGACATCTTGGATGGAGGCAGTGGGCATGATTGTAACCTTGAATTTTCTTTTAATGCTGCTTTCGATTTTTCTCAGAACAAAGTATTTTTTAATTCTCACCCAAGTACATGTCTGGTTCTAAGGATTTTCAGTGGTCCCTAGGTAACTCTGTGCATGTTCGCTGGAACAAGGCACAGGCCTTCTTTTAATTAGGACAGTTTGGGCTGTAGTGTTCCCAGTGTCTGATGAGCAAGGGGTTGTGCTTGCTGTTCTAACTATCCTGTCACTTAGATAAATTTCAGGGCACTCCTTGGCTCCAGGCCTCTCTCTGGAGTTTCCTCAACAGACCTAATTTGATATATTGCCTCAACAAATCCCATCAGCCCAGCTGGATTTGGAGCTGAGGGTGAGGATGGTTTATAGGGGCAATAACAACAGAAATGTCCTCTCCCAGACAGGCGAATAATTTCCTCTCTGCTCCAGTCCAACACTATTTCCCTTAATCTTTTTAATGCTTGGGAAGTGGCTGCTTCCTCTGTCCTTAAAGCCACTTTTCTTTCCTGAAGGTTAATGTATTGAAAAAGAGATGGCCCATTGTTTCTGGTCCTCTGGGCAGACACCCTATTTTCTTAGTGTCATTTGTCAATCTATTTGAATGCCTTAGAGTGGAAAGGCATGATTGATAGTCACTGGTTGTTCTTGGTAGGTTAAGAATCCAGGTTGCAAAGGAAGGCAGAACCAAGCTGGCTACCCCAGCCTTCTTGGCTGGATCATTCTTCCATCTGGCATGGCTACTGATGACACAGGAACCCATTTGTATGACCCAGGCTCCGAATGGGCTCTAGTCTTATTATCTATAGCTGCCCCTGTAAGCCAGGTTCCTGTTTTATTTTTGTTCATCCTATTTCCCTGCAGAGTCTTCCTGCAATTATTCTTCCTTTTCCCACCAAGAGAAGACCTCCACCCCTAAGATTTTAGACTTCCTTGCAGTTACCCGACAGCTTCCTCCATAAGGACAGAGGAACTTCCTCCCATGTACTTCCTCCTATGTACAGAGAGTATGTTTTCAGGGACTTCAGTGAAATATTATACTTAAGTATTTAGCTAGTGTCTGTGTTTGTGTATGTCATGAAAACTCTTTTCCTTTAAAAACGGTTGGATAGGGGAGCACGGAAGCACAATTCTTAG
>NC_022010.1:92969514-93020081 GCF_000317375.1 Microtus ochrogaster
CGGTTTCTGTGTTTAATATACTAAAGACTAACCTTTCTGTTCTACCTGTCTATTAACCTTGCTTTTCTCATCTTTCTTCTGCCATGAGGATGTGCTGGGTGCGGCCGCCAACACTTGGATAGCAAAGAACCAGGCACCTCCAAATTTCATTCTCTTTGCCTGCATCCAGTCTCGCCAATGTGCCATTACAGCTGCCATCATTTTTGGTGAACTTACAATGAATAGTAATTTCTGGCAACATTTGGTAAGAATCATCACATGTTACACAGATAGTAAGAACACAAACTTTAGCATTTCTTTTTTGCCAGTTACAACACACCATTTTTACTTTCATTGAATTGCCTAGCTCCTTTCACAAAAAAAGAGTATGTGTCTTGTTGAGATTCATAAATTAGTTAATTACCTTTTGCTTTTTTCTGCCATAGGGACTGAAACTAGGATCTTGCGCGGGTCAAGCAAATGCTCCATCACTGAGCTGTAGGTCTATTTCTCACTCTTACTTTCCTTTTTATTCATTCTCCTCTCAAGTAACATATTCCAACCACAGCTTCCCCTCTCTCCATTCCTCCCAACACCATCCTTCATCTCCTGTCTCTCTCAGATCCACTTCTCTTCTGAAAAAAACAGGGCTCCAGTTAACACAACGTAACAAGATGCAAATAAGACTAGGCACGAACTCTTACATCAAGGCTGGACCAGGCAACCCAGTAAGAGGAAAGCATTTCTAGATTAAGCAAAAGCATCACAGATTACCTACCCACTCCCACCCACTGTTAGGAGTCTCACAATCACCCCACGCTAAACAACCATAGCACGTAGGCAGGGGTCTTAACGAAGACCTATGCCATTCCATAATTGTCACTTCAGTGTTTCTAAGCCTCTAGGAGTTCTGCTTAGTTGGTTATGTGGGCTGTGATTTTTAGTGTCTTTGACTCCTTTGACTTTTACAATCCTTCCTCCTCCTCTTCCACAGGGTTCCCTGAGCTCTGCCCAGTGTTTGACTTTGGGTCTCTGCATCAACTCCCATCAGCTGCTAGAGGAAACCACTCTGATGATCACTGGGTAAGCACCAACCTGTGAGTATAGCAGAATATCCTTAGAAATCATTTCATTGGCATTTTCTTCTTCCCTCCCTTCCTTCCTCCATTTCTTTTTTCTTTCTTTTTGTCGGTTGTGTTTTGTTCTACCTAACTTCAGCTTCTCTTGTTTTCAACTTATCTCTGAGTAAAACGCACGTGCTTTACAATGCCTATGGCTCCTTTCCAGGTTTTGCATTCTCTATGCTGCTTTTAATCATCTGCTTTGGTATTGGTGGGGTTTTTGTTTGTTTGTTTTTGAGACAGAGTCTTTCTATGTAGCTCATCTGAATGCCTGACTCACTATTAGACAAATTTGGCTTTGAATGCCTTCATCATCCTTCCTATCTGAGTACTTGAGTTATAGATATGCATTACCATGCATGGCAAATTACTAATCTTGTGTCACTTTAAAATCACATTTGAGGGCTGAAGAGATAGTTCAGTGGGTAAGGACATGTACTGTTTTTACAAAGGACCAAGGTTCAACTCCCAGCAACCCTACAGGTCACCACAAGCAGCTGTTAGTAACCCCAGCTCAAGGAGGATTCAGTGCCTCTGATTGCTATGGTACCTATACTTGTGTGTGTGCATGTGAACCTTCCTGCTTCTAAAAATGAACTCACATTTCAACCTGTCATTTGGAAAATCATGATCATTTCTTTTAGAGTTTTAAAACAAGTTTTTCATACTTCCATTGAAAGTTTGCTTGTGAAAAAAAAATCCCTCAGATTAGAGTCATGTAACAGATGAGAGAGAGGAATGGAGCTAAGAACAGGGAATAGAAAGTTTGCAGAACAAAGATGAAAATTAATCACTGGAGAAGGAGATGGGTGAGAGAAAGGGTTCTAAGGTTGACTCTTTACAATGGTCTCATGGTTCAGGGTTCCTTTCCCCCAAATGGGAACCTTGTCATCTTAACCTTTAATCCTCTCCATAATCCTTATAATGTTTATAATATTTGAGAAAGAACATGTTATATACATGGTATTCAATGCATATATGTTTGTATATACATGTATGTATACATTTATATTATACAGATATATGTAGATAGGTAATGCTATATAATATTTATATGTATAATTTGTCTATAGAAACATGGGGATTATGCATAAGCACATATGCATTAAAGAACCCTCTGTATTGCTAGCTAAAATATAGCATCCTATTATAATTTTAACTGGAATACAGAGCTTTCCATGGAACAGAATTAGTTTCTGTGGACATTAATTTTCCATATCAATTCTTCTGTGGGTCTCATTTCTAATCTGAATCCAGACAGATTCTTCTTTTTTGAAGTTCAGATAGCTAAGGGTATTTATTCTTTTCAATGTAATCTCTTCAAATCTCATAATCCAATGGAGAATGTCTGCCTGACATGTTGAGCGATAATTAATTCCTTTAATCATCATTTTCTCATGCAGCTTTCTCTTTCCCAGACATTTTCAATCAGTCTGGGCCTGTTTCTTCCAGCATCTGTCTCCAGCTTTCAGGATATCTCTTTGTTAGCTGATTTCCTTCCGTTTGCTATTGTTCTCTTTTGTGATGCTGGCTTCACCCTAATCTCCCATCCTCTGCCCACAGTCTTATTCCCAATGTTTATTCTCCAGTTCAAGCTTCATCACACCTTTTTGCTTCATGAATTTCTTCTCAACCCTTCCCTCATAATTTTAAATTTTTAAATATCTCATGTTAAATTAATGTAATGATGGTTCCACCTAACAGTGAAGCAAAGACATACACAGTTCTATTTTGAATGTGTGCCCATGCATATTTTGAGAGAGATGTTTCCTTATGGATTCTGAAAGAAAAAGCTTTCCTCTAGTGTCTGAGGACTGACTGCCTACTTAGACAGTGTTGAGCCACATCTAATCTGAGGGCTAGGACTCCAGAAGGTTCCACAAATATAGAGTCCTTTGATATCACCATAGATAGTTGTAAAGTACAGGTGGTGTCCGGGGAGCTGTGTGGGAGACAATGTGCTCTCCTCCACTCCACATTCTTACATCACATTAGTGTCCATTTCAAGCCTGGCCCCTCTAGAGGGCAGGCCTATTTAGATTCTTGCATCTGCATGTGCTGGTCTCAGAACTTGCCATTAAACACAAAAGCAAAAACAAAAAGCTTTTTGTTGGTAATTCCCTCTGTTACTCATGCACAGCCACTTTGTTCTTCTTTCTTTGAATAAATCTCATTTCCATAGAACATGAAATAAGGACGGACATCTTCATGAGCCAGACCTTCCAAGAAAGAACAATTTCTTCCAGGTCCAAACTTTCCATGAGAAGAGTAAATACTGTCTTGTATGAGGTGCTAATCTCTATATTCATCGGGGAGGTTGAGTTCTTAAGGGAGACACATTTATAAAACACTGAGATACACTCTCTTTTAGTTTTCGTCATTTTCCTTCTCCACATCTTTCTTAATTCTGTCCACCTTAATTTCTGGCTGTGAATACTAGAGTGACTCATACCTGCTCAGCTTCCTTACTTCTTCCTCTCTTCCTTTCTGGTTTTTTTTTTTTGAGAGGAGGTCTCTCTGTGTTGCCTTGGCTATCCCAGATCTCATTATTTAGAACAGACTGGCCTAGACTTCACAGAGATCTTCCTGCCTCTGTCTCCCAAGTGCTGGGATTAAAGGCATGTGCTGCCATGACTGGATTCACTCAGATTTCTTGCATGTGCTTACTTACTATGTCGTTTCATCTAGTCTTGAGGCATGAAAAATCAAAATCCCTATGATGGCTTTCATGCTGCTATCCAAATGTTACAAACATGTATGTATGTATCTACACACACACACACACACACACACACACACACACACACACACCACCTGTACATAGGACAGAGGACATAGTAGGAATGCAGACTCTGAAATTATGATACCCGTATTTAAGTTTTGTCTTCTCTGCCCAACTTATATGAGCATTTGTTTACTTTATCAATGTTTCATTTTTCAAATTTATGAAATGTATATAATAATAGACTCTATGCCAAGAGGCCATTATAATAATTAAACAAGTCGATGTATACAAGCTACTTGGAATGAGGCCTAGGACACGGAAATTGCTAGGCAAGTCTCTATCACTGATCTAGACACCCAGCCCTGACCTGGCAATCACTATATTGATATTTACTGTTCTTAGTTTTAGATATCTCAAGCATATCATAGTTGAAACCAAAATTTTATCTCTCATATTCTTCCCACTTCAAACTGCAGAGAAGACAGTAAAACTATTTTCCAAATAGTTTCTCATTCTTTAATATTTTTTCATTCTTTCTTCTTAGCTTATTACTTTATTTTCTTGACTGAATCTACGGATCTTAACAACTTTTCCAAATCAAGTGAAATCAACTCTTATTATTCCCAGGTACCTCCATAAAAATTATTGGTGTCATAGTTTAACCTTTAAAATTGACCCGATTTTCTTTGATAACCCCTCTCTAATCTGTCGGCAGATAGAATTTGCACTGCTTAATTCAGTATTTTCACCAAAATTACCTTCAGGACATGTTTCCTGGAGAAGCCTAGGTGGCTATCTGATTTCCCACTAGCCACCCTTGCTTCTCTACATTCTGCTTTCCACAAATATTTAGTGTTGGCTTTCATAAGAGCAAGGACAGTGCGTGGCATGAAGGAAGGACTCAAGAATGTGAAAGAACCACTGATCTGTGAGTTTCTTGCCAAACCAGCTTCCTGGATCATCACCTTCTTGTGTTTCATGTACCTGATGCACAGACAGGCAAACGACAGGCACTCAAAATGTATTTGTTCAATGAGTGGCTGAGTTACTGGGAGCAGTACAAATAAAGCACATATTCCTCTCTTTTGCTTCTTTCATGGTAAGGGCACAATGGGATGTTAAAGGGATAAATCTTTCCAGAATTAGTAATGGATCATTTGTTAGGATGAAGATCTGAAGATCACAGAGGATGAAAAAGAGCTGGAGGCAGGGATTTCGTTGAAGAGGGAGTGCAGGAGCAGAGCTGCCAGGGACATGGTGTGCAGGAAATAAAGGCATGGGGGAGGTGTCATCTCTCGGTGCAGGATAACGAGAGTCTGGGCTATCAAAGCAAAGGAAAAAATGACCTGGGAATTTAGCACAGTGAACAATGCTGAGTTTTCCCTGTTCCATCCTCTCTTACCTCCATTCTTACTTCTCTTTTTATTTCTTCTATCCTGCTCATACTGAATGCTTACTATATTCCAAAGAGAACAGAAAGGTGAAGGGATAGACAAGATCCCTTGGAAAGTGAAACAGTAAACACCCCCCTCTCTCTTTTTCTCTGTGTGTGTGTATGTGTGTGTGTGTGTGTGTGTGTGTGTTTGTGCATTCACATATATGCCATATGCATGTAGGTTCCCATGGAGGTCAGAAGAGGGGGGTCAGAACCCCTGTGTTGACAGTGTGGTTTCTGTTCTGCCCAGTTTCACAGCCATTCAGTCCCAAAGAAACACACAGAGGTCTACATCAATCACAAACTGGTTGGCCTATGAGCTCAGGCTTCTTACTAACTCTTAAATTTTAAATTAGCCCATAATTCTTGTCTGTGACACGTAGTTTGGTACCTTTTATCAGCAAGGCATTCTCATCTGCAACTGGGTTGTGACTGCAGACTGAGTCTTTCCTCTTCCCAGAATTCTCCAGTTCTCATTGCCTCGCCTCTTCTTCCTGCCTGGTTACCCTGCCTATACTTTCTGACTGGCTGCTGGCCAATCAGTGTTTTATTAAAGCAATATAATTGATAAATCTTTACAGGATACAAGATTATTGTCTTACAGCACCCCTCGAGTTGGAGTTCCAGGAGTTGTGAGCTGCCTGATGTGGTTGTTAGAAATCAAGGAGGACAACATTTTACCTGGCCCGGATTGAATTATAAGATTGAATTATAAGACTGAAATAATGGCAGTGAAAATGGAGGGAAAGTGATTTTGAGACAAATTCAGGAAGGATTTATAGGATGGCCACTAATTGGATGTATACAAGCAAGTGAGAGGAGAGGGTTTAGAATCCTCCTGAAGTATGTGATTATAGTAGAGTTTGAGACCTTTTGCAGACACTGAGAACATCTAGGCCTAGAAGGGTCCCAGCGAGCTGAGCTTAGGTGCTGGCTGCTTGAAGCCCAGTAGAGAATTCTTAGTTTTAAGGCAAACATCAGCTCACAACCTTGACAAGCTGGCACAGTAATGGGCTGATTAGAACTGAGAGTTTAGGATAGAATTTTGGATACCAAGATATTTATAGTGTGATTAAGAATGAAAAGCAGACGAGTGAAGCCAGGGCAGTGTGAGATGCTGGAACTGAGGAGGAGGATATGATGATGTCAATAGTAAAAAAAAAAAAGCCTGGATCAGTGATGTAATAAGAGAAATGTATCTGTTTAACTTAATGATAATAGGGCCCTCATTTAATTTTTCAAAGGAAATCTACTCTGTTAAGACTGAGCTAGAATTTTTGCTTCTGGATCTCAGAGGCAGATTATTGACTTGCTTCAAATGGGTGAGTGAGGCAGAAGAGGGAGATGCTATCTCTATCCCTTTGGTCCCTTTTAGGCTGCTTAAAATCTGGACCTCTGTAAGTGTACAATCAATCTGTACCTTTCTTTCTTTTATCCCCCATTCTCTGCCTCCTATTCTGCCAACTAAATCATGGTAACTTGGAGAATAGAAGTTCTGGTCTTAATTCCCCACTGGTAAGTGGTTTTTTCCCCCTCACTGAAGTCTATTATTCTTTCAGTAAGTTAATAATGACAGTTCTCTCCACAATGCATTCAGGAGAGGAGTTAAAGCTGGGTTAGGATGCCCGATGATATAGTGCTATATCAAGAGCCATCAACTATGTCAAACTGACTTTCTATTTCTGTAAGCCTGATCTTAACTCAGGGCAGGCTGAATGTGTTATTCCAACTTTAATTCCTCTGATTGAAAGACTAGTCAGTGTTATGATGCTCTGAGTGCTTCAAGTGCAAGGACCAGGAAACAGGGTCTTCCTTTCTTCCCTAGAGCAGGGATACAGGAGGACATCACAGGGAGGAGCTAGGTGTTTACAGCAGCTGTTTACTGCTGTGTTCTTCTTTAGAGGAGAGGGACAGGTGAACATCCCAGGGAAAAGTCAGGTGAATATTCTGTTTATTGCTGTGTTCTTCCCTAGAGCAGGGGTACAGGCGAACATCACAGGGAGGAGTCAGGTGAATATTCTGTTTATTGCTGTGTTCTTCCCTAGAGCAGGGGTACAGGTGAATATTAAGGGAGGAGCCAGATGAATTTTCTATTTATGGCCATGTTCAGACCTACACTCTTGAAATACGTTTATGATTTATGGTTCTAGAAATATTTGATTGCAGTGGGGTGGGGTAGGTAAGGAAGGGTAAGAAAATAGGCAAAGTGGAGAGGTGGCAGAATCTTTTCTTTTTATTTTGGGGACTGAGGATGCAGGAAGATACACAATTCCAGGGTGGTCCTGAGCTCTGGAGTCCAGATGTATGATCTGATGTTTCCCAAGGTTAAGATAGATTATAATTACATCCCATCTCACTGCTAGTGACTTCACCTGGGCAGGTAGTAAATGGCCTAAAACATTGGCATTTTCTGATTCTGCTGGAGAATTACATTAGGCCTCCTGGAATCTGTGGTTATTTTGCTAAGGAGAACTGAGATCAGTTATCACTGTGGATCACTGTTGACCACTGGATTCATAAAGACTCAACAGAACTTCTGATAGTGTTCAAGATCTGTGACAACAATTAAATATTGGGCAGGCACTAACTGAACATAAAAGGTTATCAAAAATAAAAGTAAAAAATAAAGTTGAGAAAGGGGCATATTGAAAGAAATGAGGATGGTTGAAGGGGGAATAGGGGATGAGAATAATCATACCTCACTCTATACTTGTATGAAATAATTTCTCAAGAATAAAGAAACACATATTTTAAGGATAAACACTATCATTTAAAAGAAGCTGCAGCTGACCAGACTGAAGCATGTAGCCAGTTTCAGTGAGCAATATGTCGAGGCTCAGCTCAATGTGGCAAATGTGTGGATGGCTGCAGTGTCTCTTCACTACATGGCAGAATGACTATGCACCTCCCTGCTTTTATTAAGAACTTTGAGGCACTGGAGCTACAGGTATTTGCATATTCACACTCTCTAACTTAAATATAACTCTGGAAATTCTGTTTATAAGTTGCTTTATTATATGTCTTCTTATTTGAAGGCCATGGCAAACTGGACAGAAGGTAATTATCACTGCTAATTTAGAAACAAGAGAAAACAAGGTTCAAAATGTTGGAGCACCATCACTGATGTCATGGACCTAGATAGAAGCAACAGTAGGATTAGGCTTGTTATCTCTTCTACGTTGCCATGTTTGTTTCTGCCATGGTAATTACCTTGCAGTTGGCAACCAGTGACACTAGTAGGCACCTGTAGCTAAGAGCTCCAGGACAAACAGAGTTTCACGGTGATAAAGAATTGAATTCTTTTTTTTTTTTTTGATACAGGGTTTCTCTGTGTAACAACTCTAGCTGTAACAATTTGCTTTGTAGACCAGGCTGACCTCAAGCTCACTGAGATCCTCCTTCCTCTACCTCCCAAGCACTGGGATTACAGGTGTGCAATTCTTAATACTGACCTGGCTGAAGATGAAGTTAAATAAAAAGCTTCAACATTCCAGGGCAATTTGTGCTTTGGTGTAGGAAATCCTTCAGCCAGTAGCCTTTAAGTTACCCACCCACTTGGGCATGGCCACTTATACTATAAATGCTTATGTAAAGCACGTGCCTCATCTCTCTTCTGGCTGCTGGATTCAGTTGCTGTTTTCCCATTTGAGCAAAGAACTGTGATCTGTGAATATATCCTTAAAGAAATAACCCTTTATTGCACTCAATTCTGAGCATGTATGGGATTACTTTTTAGTAATCCCAGTCTATCTTCATCTGGCCCCCCACATGGATCCCAACTCCAAACTTACTGGGTGGACCGGTCCAGAAGGCCCAAATGATCCATGGCCCAAAAGGTCTCCCATCCTTGCCCGCCTGGCTTGCTTTTGCCTACTAAGTGTCTTTTTTGTAAAACCCTCTCCACATTGGAGCAAACTGTGTGGTGACTTGGAAATTTCCCAAGTTTGCACACATTTCCCCACCATTGCTGTATTACCTGCAGATCAGCGACTTGCACAGCTTCTGGATTGTGCTCTCTGTTTGTGAGTCCTGGACGCCTTGCTTTGTGTACAGAGTTAGTTTGATTGCTTTTGGCTTGTCAAGCAAAGCACATTTGTCAGTATTTGACCAGCACCAAGGCAGAAAGCCAAAGATGCACAGGACTGTTCGTGACACCACTGGTTGTTGCACAACTGGATGCAACTCTGCAACTGTGATACCTGCTGGACAATAAAGACTATTACACCTAAAACAATTTAACAGATCTCATAACATAGGTAACTATTTGACCAATTAATAAATCAATAAACTTGAAAGTTATATAATGTCAGACAACATTAGAATGCAAAATTTTAATAACCTCTCTGATGATACTATAGATTGTATTCTGCAAGACTTAATATGGTTATTGTGATACATTCATTTATTGGATATTGGGACTCAGTTTTTTCTTCATATTATATTTTGAAGAAAATGGTTTGATAACAGAGCCAAGAATGAGGCACTTTTTAGAAATGATACAGTCTTTACAGATGAATAAAGAACAGCTAGCTGATAGGATTAATACCATCGAAAATCAAAAGTTACCTGAAAAAAATTAATACTATTAAAAAAGGATAATATTAATTTGACAGACAAAATTCAATCAATGTTGAAAGGTACTGAGAAATTACCTGAAAGAATTTGTACTGTTGAATTTGACAAGCAAAATTTGTTAAAATGTTATGATAGGTTAGCAGATAGAGCATCTCTCCAGGAAGGCAATCTGCACACAATCTAAATAATGTTAGTGAGTTTCCATTAGCTCAGATAGACTGTTTTGGTGGGTGTACCCATCATGGTCTTGACCTCTTTGCTCATATTCTCATTCCTCCCACTCTTGAACTGGACTTTAAGACCTCAGTCCAGTGCTCCATTGCGGGTCTCTGCCTTTGTTTCCATCAGTTGCTGAATGAAGGTTCTATGGTGAGATTGAAGATATTCATCAGTCTGACTACAGGGCAAGGCAAGTTCAGGTTCGGTCCCATGTATTGCTTGGGTTTTAGCTGGGGTCATCCTTGTGGATTCCTGGGAATTTCTCTAGAGCCAGGTTTCCTGCTAACCCCATAATGGCTCCCTCAGTCAAAATATCTCTTTCCTTGCTCTCATCTCTGTTTTTCCTCTATGGCCATCAGGGAAATGCAAATCAAAACAACTCTGAGATAATGGCTAAGATCAAAAACAACAATGATAGCTTATGCTGGAGAAAATGTGGAGTAAGGGGAACACTTATCCATTGCTGGTGAAAATGCAAATTTGTACAATCACTTACGAAATCAGTATGGTAGTTTTTCAGAAAATTAGGAATCAACCTACCACAGGATCCAGCAATCCCACTCTTGGGCATATACCCAAAAGATGCTCAATTATACTACAAAGACATTTGTTCAACTATGTTCATAGCAGCATTATTTGTAATAGCCAGAAGCTGGAAATAACCTAGATGCCCCTCAACTGAAGAATGGATAAAGAAGATGTGATGCATTTATGCATTAGAGTACTACTCAGCAGAAAAAAAAAAACAATGGCATCTTGAATTTTGCATGCAAATGGATGGAATTAGAAAACACTGTCCTGAGTGAGGTAACCCAGACCCAAAAAGATGACTATGGTATGTACTCATTCATAAGTGGATACTAACTATAAACAAAGGGTATTGAGCCTATAGTTCATGATCCTCGAGAAACTAAGCAATAAGGTGAACACTAAGAAAAACATATATAGATCCACCTGGAAAGTCAAAAGAGACAAGATTGCCTGACAAAATTGAGAGCATGGAGAAGGGGGGAGAAGGGAGGGTGGAAGGGGAAGGGGAGGGGAGAAAAGGAGGTGTGAGAAGAACTTGAACGACATGCACCTTTAATCCCAGTAGTCACTGTAGTTGCTATAGAAATTGGAAGATGTATGCCTTTAATCCCAGTGGTGCACACCTTTGACCACAGCCCTAGAGAGGAATATAAGATGGGGTGAGACAGCTCTCAGATACAGTCTCATTCTGAGGTTCCTGGAGGAAGGATCACCATTTCAGATTGAGGTCTAGGTAAGAGCCAGTGGCTGACTGTTTTGCTTTTGAGATCTTCAGGTTGAACCCCATTTTCTGACCCTGAGTTTTTATTAATTGTGCATCGAGACAGAAGCCATTGCAGAAATCCACAACTGCTCAAAATTCAGAGAATAAGTGATGATAGTGTACCTAGTCCCAACTGGCGTATTTATAAAGCAATCCCTATACCTGAGGCTACTGAACATCACCAAAGAAGGAGGAGTAGAGAGAGTATAAAACTGAGTAGTAGGATGCCTAAACAATACCCCAATGTTGACACCAAGGCCCCACCTCTAAATGAAGAGCTACAGGCAATCAGTGGGTGTTGAGAGAAAGAGGGGATCAATTTTCTTCAGAAGGAGACTCCTGATAGGTTAACCAATATCATGTAATTATCCCTAAATGTTTTATATTGAACAATAAAATACTAAATGATCTTAGCAGGCTGTATTTAAGTGTGTGTGTGTGTGTGTGTGTGTGTGTGTGTGTGCGTGTGTGAAGTCATGAATTCAAGAGGGGTTTGGAGAAACATGGGATGAGTTTTAGGGGTGAAATAGGGGTGGACAAGATATAAATACCATACTCATGTATTAATTAAATTAAAAATAAATTAAATTAAAAAATTAAATTAAAAATAAAAAATAATGTCAATAGTATTTTTGTGTGATTTAAGCATAATTTTAGTCATTGGTAAATCTTCTAATGGAAAATAATTTTTAACCAACTAATCTTTTAATATATGATGACTAAAATAATGTACTTATTAAGTAAATCATGCTAAGTTTTCTTGACTTTTCTCTATCAATTATGAATAACAGCACTGAAATATTAAGGATTTATCCACACAAAATTATATGAGTAAAATTGCCTTCTTCTGCAAACTCACAAAATAGAGGTTCAGTAAGCTGCCAGGAGATAGAAAACACCAAATGATCTCATGCATCAAACTGAAACTTCTGTTCTGATGCACTTTGGAGACCTGGCTGTATGTCTAATTAAATGTCTGAAGTGACTTGTGGGCTACAACATGTGTCTTCAAAGTGGAGTTCAAAGGACAGAGCTGTCTCTTCTAGACTTTGCTGGTACAAACAAGAATCTTGAATCACCTCAATAAAATGTCTAGCTAATGATTCACCTGAGTTTGGACAAGAATGAACTGACCAAGACTCATTCACTCATACTTGTAAACCCTTAACTCTGAAGGGGTTTGGAAGATACTTGGTTTTGTTTTAATTATTTGTTACTGAATGTATGCGTGTTCAGTTTTTTTTTTCACTTTGCATGAATTAGAAAACAAATCCTTTGTATTACATGCTGATCCCTTGTTCTAAATGCTCTTGCTATAAGTGAGAACAAACCAGAAAAAACAGTGAATAAATTAGCATTTTAAAGAATGGTGGTACCATGAGTAAGAAATAGGCAGGAATGGTATACAGAAATAGGAAAGGGAAATGGCATTTCTGGTTAGTAAAAGCAAGAAGGTGTGACTGAGAGGTTGACACCCGAATGAAGGGGCTCCCCTCTCCAGCAAATGGAGACCATCAGAGAAAACCACACGTGGATATGATACAAAGGTCATCAGATTGTGGGGAGGCCAGCTCCAGGACATAGGCCTCAAGAACAGCTTCTGCATCTATGGACAGGTAACACGACAGGAGAGGTGGCAGAAAGAATGTAAGAGCTGGAATGCCAAGAAGGCTACTGTGTGTCTTCTAGGAATGACTCTATAAACAAGCCCAGAACAATGACAATATCAATAGACATGCTAATCTCATGGGGTCCTACTTAAAGACAAAACACTACAGGCTGCTAATGACTGATGAGAGAGGGAGAATGGGTCCCTCCAGGAATGAGCCCCCCCCCAAGTCAGTCCTCCAATACAAAGTGGATTAAGGGAACTTGACTATGAGGCACTGGTGGAGAGTCTCCTTGCCTGGATCTGTGACCTCGATGAATTCAGTATCTTACCAAATGCTGCAAAAGTGCCGCCATGCTCCTTCATGCCTTCTGCAGAGTGCCAAGTCATGGAATGCACTAGAGGAGGCAGGTCAGGAATACTATTGTAGCAATGTGTAGAGTTATCTTTCTAGGACACAGAACAGAGTTTAGAAGAGAGGAGAATATGTCTGGAGGGGCAAACAGAGGACACCAGACACAAGCTCACAAGTGACAGGAACAGCAAAGATGTCACTGTGATTATGAGGGATCCACAGAGGGGAGAGTATCAGGAGATGAGATCAGACAAGTAGCAGACTAGAATTCATGGGCACTTCTGGGCATGGTAAAGTTCATAGTTCTTGCCACGAGGGAGATGGGTGTGCTGGAGTTTTGTGTGAGGTGATGTGAGCTGACATACCCAGTCTCTCCAACTGCTGAGAACAAACCCTCACAATTTGTCCTCTGTGTTCTAACCTCCAAAGCACACTGTGGCATGCAGCCATCACCCCTTCCTAAAGAGATAAAATTTAATAAAATCATCCAACTCTAAAAATGACATGCAAATAGAAGGGAAAGTGTTTCAAGAAATTGGAGGGAAGGAAAGCAGGGGGTGAGAGAGAAAGTGGGAGTCATTTGGGAGACAAAGACAAAGTAACATATTTTTGCTAGTATATGCAAATGCCATATAAAAACTCACTGTTGTGTTTAATTAATGTATACCAAATAAAAACTCTTCCTATTAGAAAATAAATAAAGACAGTAGAATTTTCTGAATGATTGGAGAGAGATGTCGGAGAAAGAAGAGTCAAAGAATTGGACATGAGTCTGAGTTGAAGGGTGAAGTTGGTATTGATTGACTGGGAAATCTGGAGGTGGATGGGGTGGGGCATTGTTTCTTCAGAACAGTAACTAATCAGATTCAGATGCATCAGAGACTTACAGGGCCTGGTAAGAAGCTGGCCTGCATCTTTCATTTAGGAGATATGTTCTAGTTAATTCTTATGACTCTGATGCTATAGCATCCATGGAATGAGCTTCCTTAGATAAGAAGCAGGGCTGTTTCCCCTGCAGTGTCTTCCTTTTTCTGCTTCCTCCCAGTTTCTCAATGGGTTGTTCCAGGCATCTGTCTTACAGAACCACCTCCTGCTGACTGTCTCCCTGGGAGACAACAAGACTCATCCTACTGACCGCACACCAACTGTGGACTATGTGGGTATTAGGTGGCTGCTTCCAACTTCTCTGACACTCATTCATTACCACCTATTGGTTGAGTTTGCACACCCTGCACAGCTCCTCCTTACTTGGCCTGTTTCCCTTTTTCCTCTGGGATCTTAAAATAGCATAAATGTTTTCATTATTTGTAAGTTTTGCTGAACTGCCATCTCTTAATTTCCCCTAACTCAAAGACCTGGATTTTCTTTCTCTCCTGGTTAGATCTCTCCTAAGAATGGCTGTGTTGTTCATGGCTTCAGAGACTATGACAGAAGGGACAATATGAATGTAAGAGCTGGAGGAAGGGTGGGAGAGCAGTGCTGAGAATAGAAAGCGAAGACAAAAAAACGAGAGCTTGTATTTATTTGATATTACAGGGCATGGTTTATCCCCACAGGTTGAAGAAGTATTGAAGATTATAGATGATAGGTTGCAGAGAGGGCCCAGCAACTAATAGTTTTTGCAAAGGACTTGGGTTTGGTTCTCAAGACCTATGTGTTAGTTCATATTTGCATGTAACTTCAGTCCCAGGTGATTCTGACACCATTGCTGGTCTCTGTGGGCACCAGGCACACATATGGTACAAATACATACCTATAGGCACTATTGATAACAGGAAGAGAAGTAGTTTTTGAAGATAGCAATCATGATGCTAAGAATTCTGATAAATAAGAGAGATTCAAACCTACAGGTTTAGGAAAGATTGAGGGGATATAGGCTGGAAGTGGCAATGAGAAGTGAGAAGATCTTCTAACCTCCTAGCAGGGTCTAGGGATTGTGGGAACAAATCAGCTCCCTTCTGAGAGGATGAGGGGTGATAGTCCTCTGGGAGATCCAGGTTTCATGCATGCACGCATGCACACACACACACACACACACACACACACACACACACAGAGAGAAAGAGAAAGAGAGAGAGAGAGAGAGAGAGAGAGAGAGAAGAGAGAGAGAGAGCGGTTCAGCAATGAAGGAAACCCATGTGTAGAGAGCTCTAGGAATCAAAGTAAATGCTTGGTTACCTCAAGGTCAGCTTCTTACAGCAGCTGATATCAGAAGTGGAATGAACCATGAATTGATTAATCCCTGTGGTCTCAAGACAAGACAAATTATTATTATTAAGACTGGAAGCTAGGAGAGAAGGAGGACTGGGGTTCTGGGACTCCTCACCCCACTCTGTTTCTGAGGCTGGGCTGAGGAAAGCTTACTCTGAAAGCAGGTGGCTCTCTTTAGTCTTCTAGAAATGGAGTCTTGGCTGTAGGGGAAGAGTTGCCTGACCTGGAGTGCACAGCCCAAAGTATTTCAATTAGAGGAAATAATCTTGCAAATGTTGGTCGCCTGAGAGAAAACTCTTAAAATCATTTCACAGAGGAAGTACACAGCATTTAGAGAAGGCTCTGTGCTCTGGCTTAAAGAGCTTAATGGGGCAGAAATATCAGGGAAATCCCCATTATTTGCCTCCCTCACAACCAGTTAATGTTTTCATTTTCTTAGCTGTTGGTGACCTTTAAAGGAATATTTCTTTTCCTAACTCTCTGTGTAATAACAGTTGCTTTGGTTTAGTGTGTGCTGTACACAGGGCTATTGAAATGTCTGGATGGAACTTCGCTCTGTAGGTAACTGGATTTGGTGGCACAAGACTGGATGGATCTCATGTTTATTGAGCATTTCCAGTGTGCCCCGTAATTGGTGCCATCCCCTGTGCGATGTTGATCCACTCTTAGATGTTTGGTGGCTCAAGGGACACTGAGTTTTGCTTTGTACTTCTCAGCATTTTTTTTTCCTCTCAGAACATTTCTAGATAATATAAAAAGTGCATTCTGGGCTGAATTTTATTATGGCCATTATGAAAATTAAAATGTATGATTTAGGAGAAGGCCTAAATGCTGACAAACTCTTACCTAGGAATGCATTATCAGGCTGCTTCCTCTCTGCAATGCTCTGCAGCTCAGTGGATGACACTGCTCTCCATCTGGCCACGCAGGGCCCTGGTCACATACTTGTAAGTTCCTCATCATTACCTGGACTGCCACCAAAGCCTTACAGCTTGTCTTCTGCTCTTGCTCTCCTGACGTCTGATGTACAAAACAGAAAGCAAAGTGACCTTTCAGAAATGCCAATTATGTTACATTCCTTCTTATCTCAGAAATATCCCAGAGACTTCCCGACCCATTTATTATAAAATGCAAAGAACAAGCTCTGTGTTTCCACCCCCCTGTGCCCTGGCCACATGGCTCTTCTTTCTGTTTGCTAAAAATACTAAATATTGAATTCCAACCTGGGCCTCTGTCTTTGCTCTGTCCTTGTCCAGCAGTTTCCAACAACAGATAGACAGCCTCGCTCCTGACATTATTCAGGGCTCCATGCAAATGTCTCCTCAGAGAGGACTTTCTAGGCCTTATTTAAATAACTACTCCCATCAGTTATTACCACAATCTCTACTATGTTTTATAGCTCTTTAATGGTTCACATTACACTGCATATTTATTTTATAGTTTAGTTTATTTTTCAAAGAAAAGAAAGCTTCTTGGGGGTGTCTGTTGTGTGTCTGGAATTACCATAACCACAACCCGAGGAAAACAATAAATGAACTGAGGACATTTGTCCAAGAAGATATTTTGCAGTGATGAACATTTGAGAGCTGGCCTGGAATTGTTTTTTTTTTTCTTCTAAGAGTTAGGGTCTAAGTAAACAGAACTTTCTGATAAGTAAACAGAAAAAATAAGTCATGTTATATTTTTATTTCTCAAACTATATGGTGACAAGCCATATCTGAAACAAATACTTTATAAAACCTTATTTCTTACAAATTAGTTGAATATAGCCAGATGGTGGTGGCACTCACCTTTATTACCAGCATTTGGGAGGGAGAGACAGGTGGAGCTTTGTGAGTTTGAGTCCAGCCTGGTCTACAAGAGCTAGTTCCAGGACAGCTAGAACTACACAGATTTGAAGAAACTCTGTCTTGAACCACTTACAAAAAAGAACAAATACAAGTATTCTGTGCATATACTAGCTATATAATGGTCATATTACAAATGACTAGATCTTCAGGTAGTTAATTACTCTGAGAGGAGGCCAAGACTATAACTTTAATGTTAAACATCTTACTAAATGAGGCAAATAAGATACATTTTACTTTGTTTTATTAGAAAGCTATGGCATTGTTTTCTAGGCTTAAATCTAAGGAACTGTTTTTATAAGGAAAGGCAAAAATGATTATATCTTAATTAAATACACGCACTCTTACAAATATATTTAAATTAAACTTTGAAAACAATTTAAGACAAAAATCTTTGTTTTCCAAGTTTTCACACAAATGAACATGACAGAAATTTCTTGAAGAATCGTATTAGTGATGAAAGTAGCTCCAAGCATGAGGAGCACCATTTATTCTGTCTCCATGCAACTCACTCTTCGCCTTTTTACATTTTTCTCCAATAAAGAAAGAAGATTTGACATCGTCAGATCTGAAGTTCTGTCCCTCCCTTTCTCTGGTGACCAGTTTCAATTGTCCTCTCTTTCTGAATTGTCTGAAGTGCCTAGCCACAAGAACTGAGAGTGACCAGAGCATGAATCAGGTGTCAGGAAGCGTGGTGTTTAGTCCCCATTTCAGTGTGGTCTTGAGCGAAGCCCCTGACCTCCTCGAGCCCCTGAAAAGGAACTCACCGGTTCTCTGTCACACACCCTGGGAATTAGACAGAGCTGATGTGTAGAGTTATATTGAGTTCAGCCAAATCCCCTCAGTCTCAGACAGTGTAAATTTTCAGGAGGAGCACAGTGCTGTGGTCTTCCCTTTCTCAGCTGTTGCTGATTGGATAAGTCTTGAGAATACTTAAGTTGAATATTGAAAGACTTCATTTTCACAGAGGTGTTGCAAGTCCATAACTTTCCTGGTTAAAGTGGCATGTGCAGTAGAGCTATGTTAGAACAATAACTAAGAAATGTATGCCTTTAGTAAGTTTTGAGAATGTGCTCACAGCAGCAAATAACCCAACTCTTCCCGTTTCCATGAATGCCTACCTGTATCACTGTTATGCCTCCTTTGTCCGACTCCCACGTGTCCCAGTCTGACCTTGTCTTGTGCACACAGGGCTCAGTCTCGCCTTGTCTCAGCTGGCTGCTGTTCTGATATGGGTGGCTCTCTTTGTCTCTCCCTTCTGCTCCACTGTCCTGTTCTTGTGTGTTTGCCAATTCTGCTTCTTCCGCAGTTTCTGACCTCAGCTGCTCTTAACCTCTTGCCTTATGGCCGCTCACCTCTCCAGTGCTTCTGTCCCTGCCCTCTGCTCTACCCCCTGATGTCCCAATGTATGTGACATCTCCTATCCAGGAGGTAGCAAGTACAAGTCTCTTTGCTCTTCATAATTTAATATTTCTCCCTTTATTGACACACTTGCCTCCCATCTTTTGGAGAAGCTGCTGGGAAGAGCCAGCGAGCAACACTTGCTGTCAGACTTTTCCTTATGGCTTTACAGCATTATTTTATAAGGTTCATGCAGCTTAGGGCGAGGACCTTGACTTTCCCTTTAGTAGTAGCATAGCAACCATCTGAACTTTCTCAGGGGCAAGGAAACTCTTAGCTCCATAAAAGGCCTACTCCTGGGCCTCTTACCGAGGACTGGTAAGTTCTAGTGACAAATATGCGTTAGATTTACATCCGCTCTTCTCTGCTCCCTCCTCCCTTTTTTCCCCACTCCTTTTTTTTTTTTTTGACAGACTCTCTTGTAGCCCAAGCTGACCTCAAATTTGCTATATAGTTGAGGGTAACCTTAAACTACTAGTAGTTCCTTCTGCTTCCACCTCTCAAATGCTGGGATTACAGGTGGGTCAGCTAATAAGCACAGTTTGTGAGGTGGGGGAACCAAGATTTGTGCATAGCAAATAAGTACTTTACCAATGGAGCAAACATTCCAAGCTGGAATGTGTCCGTCCACTTGACACAAGCTAGAGTCATCAGAGAGCAAATGCCTCCATGAGATCCAGTTATAAGCCATTTTCCCAATTAAGTGATCAATGAGGGAGGGCCAAGACCACTTTGGTAGGTGGTGCCTTCCCTGCATTGGTGGTCCTGAGTTCTGTAAGAAAGCAGGCTGAGAAATGCAGTAAACAGCTCCCTTTCATGGCGTCTACATCAGCTCCTGCTTCCAGGATCCTGCCCTGTTTGAGTTTCTGTCCTGATTTCTTGCAGAGATGAGCAGCAGTGTGGAAGTGTTAGCCAAATAAACTCTTTCCTCCCCAGCTAGCTTTCTGTTCATGGTGGTTCATAGCAGCAGTAGAAACCCTATGACATTTATAGTATCTATTGACAACCAAGTGGATTCCCATTGTGATGGTACCCTCTACTACAGTAGCAGTGATAATGGTAATGGCAGTAATGCTATCATGAGCATTAATAATAGTAATTATTACTGTTATTATTGTTGTTAATGTCCTTTGAAGACATAATTTGAAATTTAAACTTCTGGTTTCTCCTAGATAATTTTTTCTATTCTAAGTAATAATATAACCCATGTAAATAAGGACTCACGAACTTCTAGTTGCCTGTTAAGCATTTGAAGAGACTCAGGGGGTTAGCCTCTCACCTTGCTACTGAGTTGGTCATTTCTGTAGAGGTGCTCCAGTGACACTTGGGGACAGTTGACCCGTGTATGCATGAGGAGCCTGGCCGGGAGCATCTACCACAAGTTTTAGCAATAAGTCTGTTAATCTACCAGCTATACCACAAGCTTTAGCGATGAACTGAAGATGAGGGAGGCAATGTTGATAAATGTGATGCTTGGGATAACAGGGTTCGATTCCAGAGTGGAGGACTTTGATACTAACCTCACACTAAAACTTCCAGCAATTCCAGCTAATGGGAAAATCTAGGACTGAAAATAACCAGTGATTAAGACAAAGCTGACTATAGTTTCAGGGCCCAAAGGGTAAAGGACATTTCCATCTGATCTTGGCTTAGTGAAAGTATACTGGTTTAGTGGGTTCTGTAGAAGTTTGGAGAGCAGGAGCATTCATGATAGGTGGGAAGTTTAGCTCATAAACAGAGAACTCTGGAGTTCATTAAGGAGGGCAAAGGATAGATTAATACCCCATGGGGAAACCAGAGGAAAATCACAGCAAATTAGCAAGGCTGTAAATAAGAGGTCTGGAGGTTAGAGCAGGATTTCCAACCTAGCACAAGAATAGATTCTAGGTAGGCAATAAGCTGGCCAAGTTCCCCTGGGTTCTTTAAATGACAGAAGCTACAGTTTCTTACATAAAGCCAACTTTGGCTGAGATTGAATGAGTAGCTGGAGGGAACAGAATTCCTGATTGAAGGAAGCAGTAATCACTGCAAGAGAAGAGAGACACGGCAGAGGGCAACAGGCTTAATGTGGTGATATAATGGAATCACTAGGTAGCTGGTGTTCTTGGTTTTTCTGCATTAAGGGTCTTTCTGGGATGTAAGATTGGAGTTGCAAAACAGATACAGTTATGGGTAAAACGGGGTATGTCGGTCACTCTATAAAGGGATGTCATTTACTTTCTTAATGAAGTGCTGCTCAAGATTAAACACTGAAAACAAAAACACACATACAACATGTATTTTATGGAATTGCAGTAATCTGCGTGATACGATTTGTTTACTTCTTACTGATATATGTGCAATGGTTGATCTTAAACCATCTGAATTAAGAAGGATCTTAGATATCATTTTATGCATCACTGTGTGAATGACAATCTTGAGTCATGGAAATGAGATCATTCAAATTTGGTTAGGTAGTTAAGGGGACAAATCTTTGGAGTGTAGATTCCTTTCTTGCCCTCATCAATTCTTTCTCTTAGACCAAAAAATACTTCATTTGTCCTCTTGGCAAGATACTTACCTTTGGAGGCTGATTGTTTTTCTAGTTATTTTTTTTTCAGATGGCTATAATGAACTTCACTACGCCATCAGAAGGACAGCAAGTCGCAATGCTTCTACAATGACTACTAATATGAATAAAAGTGTTCCTGTTAGATTACAACCACTGTTACATGAAAAGAAGAAAATGCCAGATAATGCTTGTAATGACCCTGTTTCATAGCTGGGTTGAAAGGCTTAGCAAGCTGTGAATTTCAGGGCCATCAGCATATCTTGACAGCTTGAAATCTCTCTATGATTCCTGATGTAAGGCTCTGGACTCCATTTACTCTCTGCAATGTGTCTTTTTTTTTTTTTTTTTTTTGCTTACTATCTAGACTATAAGTTAAGTTCAGGATGTATGTCCCTACTGGAAGAAAAGAAAAAGGATATCACACAGTGACCTGAAAACTGTTGGGAGAGCAGGCTATCCCTGCAGAGTCAATGTGAATGACAAATAGCCTTTCAGCTGCAAAGTTTAACAGCACAGATCGATTTCAACTGCAGGGTCAGCTTGCCATTTTTCATTCCATGTATTGTCAGATCGGTCTGTGATGTTGAACATGCCCAGAGGAGCTTCTTACGGATTGTCTCCTACAGAGAGTTACTAGGATAAAAATGTTCTGAGCAAGTCCATGGGTATTATTTATTTGTACTTTTAAAATGCTTTGGGTGAGTACTGGAGAAAAATCATCATCTCTGATTCTCTACTTCTGAAAATTTAGGCTGGTAGACTATTTTTTGGTAGCTCAGCTGGCTCCTGGGAGGTTGGATAAAGAATAAATCAGTAGTTCATTAAAGACTGCAAGTCCCATGTTTTGATACCTGAACCTGTAAAATTTCAAAATGACAGCTTAAATGGATAATATTGCAGCGGACTCTTGGTTGAGTTTATTTATGTCCTTGTTCAACACAATATTCAGATTATTTAGAAAGTAAATGGTGTGTGCGTGTGTGTGTGTGTGTGTGTATGTGTGTGTGTGTGTGTGTGTGTGTGTTTGAGTGCTGTGGGACAATGGTCTTTACGCTGTCAGCTGTATTTTAAATAAATGCTGATTGGCCAGTTGCCAGGCAGGAAGTATAGGCAAGGCAACCAGGCAGAAAATAGAGGTGGGGCAATGAAAACAGGAGAATTCTGGGAAGAGAAAAGGTCAGTCTGCTGTCATCACTCAGACACAGAGGAAGCCAGACAAAGCAAGCAAGATGTGACTGCCTCACTGAAAAAGGACCAAGCCACGTGGCTAACACAAACAAGAATTATGGGTTAATGTAAGTTGTAAGAATTAATTAATAATAAGCCTGAGCTACTAGGTCAGCCAGTTTATGATAAATGTAGACTTCTGTGTGTTTATTTGGGACTAAATGATTGTGAGACCTGGTGGGGCAGAAACATCAGTAACATTTATTTGTGTGTGTGTGTGTGTGTGTGTGTGTGTGTGTCTCAGAGAGGAGAGGCATGGCGTCTGCCTGACTCAGCTTTCTTTCTCCCAGCATTCTGTTCTGTTTACTCCGCCTATCTAAATTCTGCCCTATCAGGCCAAGCAGTTTTCTGTGTGTGTGTGTGTGTGTATGTGCGCATGTGCACTCACATTTGTGTGAGCATTCTCAGGAAATATGACTTTGGGAATGGTAAAGAAAGAAAATAATTGCTACTGAGGAAAAATGCTTATTACAGGCTAAAAGTATATGCTCACATAATATAAGTATGTGACTTATTTAAAAGTCACAGATGGAGCATTGATGTTTCAAAGCTAAATGACTTATTATCAAAATTCTAGACTCTCTCCTTATTATTGAAATGTCCCTTAGTACAGCAAATTCCTAAGTAGTTTTAAAAGTAGAATATCTCTAAATGGGAGTTTTCTCTTCTTTAATTTGGGTAGCAGCAACTCTCTCATGGTCTTCTATAAATACAACATTCAGGGTAATATAATTAGGAATAACTAGAAGAGGCTTAGGCTTCAGTAAACATAAAGTTTATTAAACACAAAGTAAGGGAAGTTCATTGCTTCTGCTACTTAGTAAGTGTTTGACCTAAAGTAATGAACTTCCTTCATTTCTTGCACTAAAGGTCTTGCATGTTCTTCTCAGAAGCAACTAAACATTAACTCATGAATAATTGAAGTTTAGGCGGTTAATAAACTCATCAGGGGAACTGGAGAATTGTTTTCTCAGATAGAATAAAATATTTTCTTTATAAAGGTATTGTTTTCATGTTGCAGATGATTTGTTTAACCATCAAAGATGTGTTGAATTTGTTTAACTATGCGAAGACGTGATGTGGGAGTGTCTTTATCTATCAGTTGCTTTTATTGGTTAATTAATAAAGAAAACTGCTTGGCCTGATAGGGCAGAATTTAGATAGGCCGAGTAAACAGAACAGAATGCTGGGAGAAAGAAAGCCGAGTCAGGCAGACGTCATGCCTCTCCTCTCTGAGACAGAAGCAGGTTAAGAATCTCCCTGATAAACCACCAGCTCATGGTGCTACAGAGATTATTAGAAATGGGTTAATCAAGATGTGAGAATTAGCCAATAAGAGGCTGGAACTAATGGGCCAAGCAGTGTTTAAAAGAATACAGTTTCTGTGTAATTATTTTGGGCAAAGCTAGCCATGCAGGTGCAGAAGCCTGTCTGTGAGCAGCGGCCCACAGCTTCACACAACAAAGATGTGTTCCTGTTTTACATTGCTTGCCTAAGGCCCTTGATGGGTCTAATAAAAAACTGAATGGACAATAGTGAAGAAGGAGGTATAGGTGGGACTTCTTGGCAGGGAGAGGAAGTAGTAGTAGCAATTTAAACTTGGAGGAAAAAAGGAGACACCAGGGGGCATGCTGGGGCCAGCCAGACACAGAGGAAGCAGGAAAGTAGAACATACATAAGAGTAAAAAGCTCCAAGACAAAATATAGATGAATAGAAACAGGTTAATGTTGGAGAAAGGTCGCTTGTTGGTTCCCAGCCGTCCAGCTAGCTTAGACCCAAAATAATCACACAGAAACTGTATTAATTAAATCGCTGCTTGGCTCATTAACCCTAGCTTCTTATTGGCTAACTCTTATATTAATGTAACCCATTTTTATTAATCTGTATATTGCCACATGGCTATGGCTTATTCGGTAAAGTTCCCGGCATCTGTCTCAAGTGGAGGATCAAAGGTTTCTCCCTGACTCTACCCTTCTTTCTTCCAGCATTCAGCCTACCTTTCCCTTCTTACCTAAGTTCTGCCTTGCTACACCCAAAGCAGTTTCTTTATTCATTAATGGTAATCACAGCATAGAGCGGGAAATCCCACTTCAGCTTAAGTTGAAAGAACTAGTGGAAAAAGTCTTAAACTAAGACTAAGCATTCATAATTCATAAGTTTCCGGGTCTTTATTTGAGAGCTAGTTGGTGGCCAAAAGAAAATGTCAACTGCATTTTTTATGAAGAATCAGTACCTAAATAAACTACTGCAATATTCATTATGAAGGAAAATTAATAAAATATTATTATAATTAGAAATATTTTTACATTCTATTTACAATATTTTATGGTATGAAGCAAAGTGAAGCCCCTGAAAATCCACATGATTCCATACAAGACGATGCCAGAAGGTAATGTTAATGATCCTTCTTCTAAGGTGACAATACTTTTCATGGTCTATTGAGGACAAGAATGTGGACAGCATGCGGTGGAATACTTTTTGATGTAGGTAAGCATGTGTTGGTTCTTTGCTGTGCTTGATTAGCTAGTTTAATCAGTTTTCTTTACTTTGCTTTGAATCAAAATCAGTTTTTCAATTTTATTAAGAATAAATCCATATCTAATAAGTAAAACACAGAACAAAAGAAGAATAAAACACACAACAGTGGTTGAAGAATACACAGCACCTTTCTGTGTCAAAGTCTAGGTTGAAAAACGTTGTTTTCTTACCTTGTCATGATGCATAAGGACAAACCAAAGACAGTCTTTAGTCTCAGTTTTCTCATATTTTAAAATGAAAACTATTGTGGATGATGTCACCTTAGATGAAGGGATACTGAAAAACCACCAAGAAAATCATTTACCATAGCATCCAATATTACAGCATTGTGAGTCCTAATAGATTCCTGCAAGAATTCATTGTAAAGTGAATAGAAAATGTAATTCACTGTGTGAACTGGCTATTTGAGACCATATTGATTAATCTTCATATAAAATGGATTTTTTTTAGACATTACAGCTTTTGCTTAAAACATAGGAGAAATTTTTAATAGAAAAAGCCACTGTGCTTACTATAGACTTGGTGAGGGTATGCTCTTTCCATATTTTCCATTTGATTTGTTCTGCCTCTTAAATGAACACAGTTCTCTAGTTAAACATGAGGCTGGAGAGTGACAGAAGACTTCTCGGTTTCTTTCCCAACCAAGCTCTTCTCTGGTCCCAACCAGCATTCTAGATACAACTTTGCCCACTAGAGCCCTGGAATTTCAGTCCCGTGTTGTACATGTCCCTGAAGAAGACACACTCAACCACCTGTCATATCTGTCTCAGAGCTTTTATAGAGATTTCACCCTGCTTTTCTAACCTGTAATGTGAGCTCTGTGGGGCAAGCTGATCTTTTCAGGAAGTGGTCTAGCTTTCATAGAAGGAAATCCTGTCATCTACTGCTGGAGACCTCAACATGCTGACTTCCCAGGAACTGACCAAACTGCCTGCATTCCTGTTCCATCCAGAACACCGTAGCTTGTGTAGAGCTATGCTAACTGGTCTGCAGATTTGAAGTAGACGAGCATGAGCATTCTTTATCTCGATAAAACAAAGCAATACAAGGAAGAAAACAAGTCTGGTATATACCTGGCAGGGAGGAAGCAGACTTACCACGGTGGTTTAATCTTGTATTGAACAGATCACAAAAGGGAAGATACATTGATAGGAAAGTTAGAAAAGTCACCTTGTTTCAGCCTATATCTCCTGGGGTGCGGAGCGGTGTGTAAGAAAAACCAACAAAAGTTCCTTGTAATTTAAAGCCTGAATGGAATAGAATGCTGGAAATTTTGAGCCATTGCTTTAATAGCACGTCAATAGAAGTGACTTTCACTCTGGAATTCTGAGTGTACGTGTGGGGGAGAATGAATAATGCAGCTCGTCTTGTTGATACAAGTCTTTCAGCTTTTGGACTAGCTCATCTTCAATGACAGTAAATTTCCTAGCTACAAACTTTTGATAGTCACAGCAAGAACAATACTAAAAAGAAGAGGAAGAAGAATGTAAGCCCCACGTAAATCATTATCCCAGGTAATATAAATTCTAACCTAGGTTGACTAATGTTGAGTTTTGTAGTCAAATGCTAACAGCGACTCATGGTGGGTTTTATATTCACACTTTGATATGTTGCTAGAAGAAAATTGGGTCTTTGTCTCCTTCCACCTTTCTTTTGAGAAGTCTACCTGAAACAAAGAATTGTTCCACTGACATGACCAAACAGATTTTTTCTGGATAGAATTGAATACTCTACAGACCAAGGTTTCAGTACACAAGAACATGCTCGAGCATGTGTGTGTGTGTGTGTGTGTGTGTGTGTGTGTGTGTAAAATACCTTTGTTAATTTAGCATTGTGATACAGAGCTGTTTTAGTTACATTGTTTATCCCTGTGGTAAACAGCTGAGAAAAACAAAAGAAAGTGGAGGATTGCTTGTTTTGTCTCAGTTTCAGAGATTTCAGTCTGCACATGCTTGGCTGTCTGTGCTTGGGCAGATCATCATGACAGCAGAGACATGTCATAGGGCAAATTGTTGTAGAAGACAAGAAACAGAGAGAGAAAGAGAGCCAATTGGAGACCTGGCCCAATACTCAAAGAATAGCTTACCTCCAGTGACACATTTCTTCCAGCTAGGCCCCTTCCCAAAGGTTTCAATAAGTGACCAAAATTGCAATACTATCTGTTGCATCAAGTATTCAAAACTCAAGGCTGCTAGGGTATTTCACATGGAAATATAAAAGTAATGGGTACCTCCTTTCCACTTTTTGATGTATAATAAATGTTGAGAGTACCAGAAGCAGTTTCTAGTCCACAGTTTCCTGGCCTGACCTAGCCAACTTTGTAGTCTCTCAAATTCAACAAAAGTGAAGCTCTCACCACAAAATCATGGTGAATGGCACCACCGAGAAGATGCAGCATGAGCTCTCACCTGCAATGGGTTTTTGTGAAGTAACAACTGCCATTAGAAAGTTAAGCCAGGCTGGGGCAGAAGGGACTTCTGTCACATGGGACATGGGTATGATTAGATAGAGTCCACAAAATTAAAGAGGGGATGGGAAAATGCAGTTACTTAGATTTTTGGGCAGAGAAAATATTACTAAACTCAAATAATTCTAGAAAGAGATTCAGCTTGAAAAGTTTCAATTTTGGGCTTGAACTTTTCTGGCAATTGTAAATAATAGAGAATTGATCATTTTGACAATTTTAAGCTCAGATGTCAGCAGCAGGAAGTACATGAACATTATCATGCAACCCTGTGGGCATTTCCAGTTGAATAATATGGCAGAAGTTTTCAAAATTTTACTAACACTGAAGCCTGCTGTTTTATGTTTTACTTTGTCACTTACATTATTATGTAAAAGATCTAGCTTTGAAGAGTTTTGTTAATTTACATTCTACAGATATCTAGCTAATAGATGGTATTATGTGTGCTGTGCTAAATCTCCAGAGATGACTAAAATCTCTAGGAGCAAAATAATTGAAAAATATTCATTACAAATTGTTCCTAACACACAATGATTTGACTTAATGAGTTTTGACTTTATAATGGTGTAAAAGTCATATCTATTAGGATTTTGAGTTTAGATCTCCTGCGATAGTGAATGGTAGTTACATATTTTCTTATGTTGATGCAAAGTGGATGTCAGCCATAACATGGAGTCAGCCTCACAAGTGTAAGTATGAACAACCATTATTCTTTTTTTTTTTAAAGCAAGCTTTTTTTTTTTTTTAAATTAGGGTACATGGATTCTCCCCTAGTGGTGGGATTCATGAGACCAGCCTTGGACACAGGGAACAGTGTTTCTGAATGGGAGATTTGGTAGGCAAATAGGAGGGAACAACCATTATTCTATGGTGTGCTGTGTTGCTAAGTGATGATGTTATTTGAAAGTTTATGCATGTTACATATATTTTCAACTTACAATATGTTCAAATTAAGATGTATCTTTTGTGTTGTGGGATATTTTTACACTGTATGAAGATGCGTCACTGTGATTGGTTTAATAAAGAGCTGATTGTACAGTAGCTAGGCAGGAAGAGATTAGGTGGAACTTCCAGGGACAGAGAAAACTCAGGGAAAAAAAGGTGGAGTTAGTTACCAGCCAGACACAGAGAGGAAAGAGGAGGTATAAAATGGAAGAGAGATAATGCCATGTGGCAGAATGTAGATGATTATAAATGAGTTAATTTATGTTATAAGAGCCAGTTGAGACAAGTCTAATCTAAAGGCTTAGTTTTCATAGTTAAAAAGTCTCTATGTCGTTATTTGAAGCTGGTAGTCCAGAGAAAGAATTGCTACACTTTTGGTGTACATAACTCAAAATATAAAGGTCAAAGAGTGACTGTATCTTGTGTCTGATATTTAGGATGTGTTATTGGTATGTTAACTTTTGGAACACAGTGAACTGTGTACAAATAATGCCCAAGTAAAAGATGGATCCCGATACACAGCTTTCATTTTTTCTATTCTCCTTCCTTCCTTCCTTCCTTCCTTCCTTCCTTCCTTCCTTCCTTCCTTCCTTCCTTCCTTTTATTTTATCTATTCTAAATTCCTAGACCAAGGAATTGGATGACCTACACTTAGGGTAGATCTTCTCATCTCAATTAATTTAATATAGAACACTATGGAGGCCTGTCTCTCTAGTGATTCTAGGTACAGTCAAGTTGTCATTGTTAACCTTCACACCTGTATACTCTAAGTTTATATACTGATTAGTATAGACACTATTTTTTTCCTTTAAATTGATAATTCTTGGGAGCTAGAAAGATGGCTCAGAGTTTAAAAGCACTAATTACTCTTCCAGAGGAACTAAGTTCAACCCCCAGCACCCACATGGTGGCTTACCACCATCTGTGATTCTAGTTTCAAGGGATCCAATGTCCACTTCTGGCCTCCACAGGCACCAGACATGCATGTGGTACACAGACATACAGGCAGACAAACACCTATATGTAAAATGAAAATTAAAAAGAAAATCTTAACGTGCAATTCTTTAAAGTGGTTTTCACAAAAATATCTAGACAATATACAACAATCAGTCATTTCCAAGAACGTAAATCTAAATTCTAAAATAAGAAAGTTTTTGGTGAGAAAGAAGAAAATGTTTATGGTGAGCAGGGATGTTAGCAGCTTCCAAATTATTTCATGTTTTGTCATTTTGTATTGAGGTGTTTATTTGGCATTGAGATATCAATGAATTCAACAAGAACAATTATTAGAAGTCCTAGTTACAGCTTCTCTATACAGTGCTGAAGGCAGTGTTTCTCAACTGGGGATTGTTGACATTTGGAGTTAGATGACTGCTGTGTAGTCTATAATATGTTTAGTAGGGGTTTTGTCCCTACCTACTGAAAGCTAACAGCTCCCTCTTGAGTGTGAGCAATATTCTTTAGAAGTCTGGAAACGCACACATGTGATAATTGAGCCCGAGAAAATATACTCAGGAATTAGGGCATTTCCAGAACTAACCACAACCCTAGCTACAAAATCCAAAGTGTGTAGTGAGAACGAGGGGCTCTAATTTATGTTATTCTGAGCCCAACAAATTCTTCTTGCGTTCTCCCCTGGCTCCAGTCCAGACTCATTACCACCTTCTAAGTACACAAACTCAGAGACTAAAGTTTGGATGAAGCACAGGACCTTTTATATTTTGCTGAGTTTTATTGATTCATATTTATTGATTTTATCCTGTTATGATTAATTAATCTTGATTACCAACTTTATTGGTTCTGAATCAGCTAATATTTCTGTGTGGGTCTAGAGTTAATCCTGGAAGGATTAATGGGAAGGAGTGGAAGATCCCCCACCCCCACAGAGTGGACAGAACCCTTTGTCTGTGGACCAGGTACAGAGGTGCATGAGAGAAAAGTGGCGTTGATTTCTGTTCCCCTTTGTACTTGCTGGTGCATCTATCCAGTTTTGTTGTTGTTGTTGTTGTGGCTACTGCTATAATCCTTTAGAACCCAGCTTCTTCAGGCTTCCAACATAAAATTAAGACCAGGGATTCTCCAAGAATCTTCCAGACTTCCCCACTAGACTGGGGCTGCCAAGGCATCCGCTTCACAGAATGAGCAGCAACAAGGGGCAGGCAGTGTGCATACAGCTCTGGTGTGCACATCAATCTACCAAATTTCTTGTTGGAATATCTGCTCTATGTTTCTCAAGCACTCTAGTACAATTTCTCACATTTTTTTTATATCATCTCCCCCTCTTGCAACTCTGAATCCACTGCATTCACTGCCTCAGTCCATGCACATCTGAAAACCTTGAGCAGAAAATGCTTGGCGTGGTTCGGCAGGTGTTCCCCGGTTCTGCAAGCATCCTTCTTCTAAAACGACCGAGCTGTTTATCATCCGATACATGACAAGGCATATCTGCCTTGCGGTTCATTATTTTTTTAAGAAGGCCTTGTTTTGAAAATTAATGGGGAAATATCTAGAGAGACATCTCTACACCAGCAATGTAAAAGCAGCTCCAGCTGAGATGGTAACAAAAGCTTTGTCACAGTGTACAGCAGAGTCACAGCAGTCAGTGCCTGGAGTCGATCCTCGTGACCCCTCGCTGGCTCATTGACAAACCGCTCAGGCTCCTCCACAGTTTCAGAGACACTGACAAACGAGCTCGAAAGATCGGTGATGTCAGACTGTGTTCTCATTTGGGAGATTATTAAGCACTTGATTTCAGGGAACTCTGTTTAGTTTTAATCAGAAAAAAGACTCTACTCCTGTAAGACATAATTACAAATTATTTTCTAACTCTTGAATCTTCTTCAAATGAAAATATTTGTTTAATATACTTAAAAGTGAAAAAATGCATTTATTTGAGTAAAGGAATGGTAATGATCTATTGTTTTTATAATAAATGCTAATGATTGCTTTTTATCTAGAATATTTTTGTTAAAAAGAAGTGATAGAGACATTTCCTCCAGTAGTCTAGATATAATATTTTTTATTAATTTTAGAAACTAAAAGATAAATGCATATTTTCTCACATCTCTTTCATATTTCCAACCTTCTCCCATGCACCCCTTACTTCCTCTCAAATTCATGGCCTCCTTTTCTTTAATTACAGTTGTTACATGCATAAGTATATAAACACAATTTGTTCATTCTATTTAGTAGTACGTGTGTGTGTGTGTGTGTGTGTGTGTGTGTGTGTGTGTGTGTGTGTATAGTTTCAGGGCTGACCTATTAATTAGGATTGGATAACCAATTGGGCAACTTTTCCTTGGGGAAGACTCATTCTCCTGTTCTAAGAATTCCTCAGTTGCCTATGGAATTCCTATGTTTAGGGGTGGCACCCTGTGAGATTGCCACCTTCCACATTTGTTGTTGGTTGCTTTTACTCTTTGCTCTTTAGGCTTTCTACTGTTTGGGGGGCCCGCCACCCAGCTCCCAAATAAATCACAGAGGAGATGTTTTCTTACTTATAAACGCCCAGCCTTAGCTTGACTTGTTTCTTGCCAGTGTTGTCCTCCTAAGAGATGCTGCCTGCATCTGTCTCCCGCTTCTCTAGACACATATTTATTGGCAGGAAATTTGTTTTCTTAGCATTAAGAAGACTGCCCAAACTGAAGTCTTGAATTGATTTAATTCGACTGCAGAGTTCTGTGACAGTGTTCTAAAACAGTGATTACATCAGTGTTTTCTCAGCTGAAATTTCCTCAGTCAAACAGACAATAGGAAGTTGTCAAGTGAGGAGAGAATCAAGTTGTGCTTATTGGGTAGTCATCCTACACCCGTCAATCTTATAAGACGTGTCAACCCTGTGAGGGAGCTAAGTTCAGTTTGAGATTTTCATGTCGAGAGGTGAGGGTGTTCAGGGAACTGTATTATTTTTATTCCATTCACTAACAAAGAAAAACCTTGACCTCACTTTTCAGCATTCCTTCTGATGGGGCTATTTTTGAAATCCTTCTTTTTTTTTTTTTTTTTGAAGCCAGAGCCCAAGTGAAGCACAGCTTGGTCCTGAACTTGATGTGAGCTGATTTTCAGAAACTGGGCCAACAGCTATTTCTTTAAACAAGTGACTGTAGCTAGACTAAGGCCCTCTCTTATGGTAGAATGAGACCTTGGTTGGGGCTGCTGATTTCTGGGTCAAATGATGGTTAGTGACACACTGACTTCATTATTATTTTTACTTTGTGTCATGAGCAGCCCCTGTAAAAGTACAGTGGCAAAAGACAGATCGACCCCTGTAGTTATTTCTTCATAGGACTCCCTAGAATGGAATCTTTCTCCTCTTCACACCTTCCCTTGATTCCCCTAGGAAGAAAAAAAGGAAAAGCCAGTTTTCATGTGGAGATGGTCTCATTTGTGTTAGAAGTAGGCAGGCGAGCAACCCTGAGCACTTATGATATTCTTACATTATATGGATCAAACAGCAAGATCAGACAATGCATTATTGCGTCTACAGGAAACAGATGCCGTTGCATGCGTTTGTATTTTTCCCATTTATTTCTGGAGAACTTCACATGTGAGCAATCCATCTGTACCACTCCTGCTCCCCCTCTCTTATTCACCTCTTGCTGTGTCCCCCCAAATTTACAATCTCCTCTTAAATTTTTATTGTACATATACATGTGTATAGGAAACTTACTGATTTCATTTCACGTTACTCATATGTACACGTGTCCAGGGCTGGCTACTTGTGGTTGGACATTATATATAGGAACTAATCAAAGAAGGGAACTGATTTGGCTTCTTCCAGGAGCCATTGGCCCCCTCTAGCTCTTCATGTATTCGTGGGATAAGGTATGTATTTAAAAATATAGGATCATGTGATCATTGGGGCTGCCAAGTTTAAAATGTTCCATGTGGAGGTTAAAATCTCTTCAAGGTTTCCATCTTGAAGTCTAAGAATTCCTTCTTCCTCAGGATTCCTATATGCTTTTGTGTCACAACAGATTAGGTTGTGATTAATGATCTGCTTTGCTTAGAGTCAATTTATTATAAATGTCCATTTCATCTACAAATATTTCCAGAGTAACATACATTAGTGCTTGAATAAACAACTGGGTACCATAAGTAGATGAAAATCATATAAAATTAAATATCAGACAGCTGGGTATTGTGGTTTAGGTCTATAATTCCATTACCCCACATCACCCCACTTGCAGGAGGACCTGAGAAACATAGCCAGGAAAAACAAAATCACAGACAGCTGTTAGAAATATAAGCAAGTCTACAATCCACACTATTTGGTTATAACTCACAGAGAGATAAACCGAAGCTCTGGGAAGTTTTGTCACTTCAAGAAGGTCCTGCAGCATCAGGGATGGAACAGAGGTTTGAGTCCATCGTCCACTGATGCTGAAGATCCTGGTGTGCTCATTGGCTCACATGTGCCGAGTCTGATGTGTATGCAGCAATACACTCAGTTCTTGCCTGCTTTCAACTACTTCCTGCAGAGCGTACGGTAGAGTAGAAGAAACCTGTCCCAGACTGCCTCTTGTTGCTACAGACGTCTGAACTGTGGGGGTGGTGTTATAGGGTGTGGACCAACTGAATCAGAGAGGAAGATAACTGTCACAGATAACACCACATCCAAATTTTGTTTGGGTCCTAATTTTACAAACTCATCTGACAAATATGAAAATAGTTCAAGGATCTTTAGCTGAGGTGATTCTTGTAGGTGATGTGGGAGTGATTTCTTATTAATAAAGAAACTGCCTAGACCCATTTGATAGGCCAACCCTTAGGTAGGCAGAGTAAACAGAACAGAATGCTGGGAGAAAGAAGCTGAGTCAGAGAGTCGCCATGATTCTCCCACTCCAGGCAGACACAGGTTAAGATCATTCCTGGTAAGCCAGCTCCTGAGTTACACAGATTAATAGAAATGGGTTAGGTCAATATGTAAGAGCTAGGCAATAAGAGGCTAGAACTAATGCGGCCAGGCAGTGTTTAAAAGAATATCATTTCCGTGTAATTATTTCCGGGCATAAGCTAGCCATGTGGGCGGCCGGGGTGCTGGGGACGCAGCCCACTGCTTCTATTACATGTAGGCACAGAGCTTGAGAGAAAAAAATACTACTTACAACAGTGGGTGGCAACATCTCACACTATGCCTCTGGGAAGAGTGGACTAGAGCTGTCTGAAGCACTTTATCCTAGTGAGCCATTTAAATAACCCTGGTATAAAATCCAGGCTACTTGCCTAAGTCCCCTACTCACAGTGCAAATGCCCAGTTCTGACGCCAATGCCCGCAGGAGCTTTTTCAAGCTGTGTTGAGATCTCAGTGACTTCTAGGCTTCTAAGGTTCTTTGCTGCCCTCCTATGAGTAGACCTTACTTCCTGTGACTTGTTGCTAGTGTGTTCTGCATCACAGGGCAGGTAAACAGGTAAGCAGTACACAGTCAACAATACTTTCCACTTTTGCTTTATGTATTACCAAAGATATGCACAAGGGATATTAAATATATTAAATATATCACAAATCACAATACCAGTGTAAATGAGGGATCAGAGTTATAAATTGTTTCTATCAAAAGTTGACAAAAATATTTCATTTGAACATTCATAAAAGCCACAGAATTATCATCCCTCACTTTTTCTTATCTGACATAAACTTTATTATCTTTATCTGCCATCGACACAACAAATGAAACCAACCACATGTTTTATTCAGGAGCAAACTGCCCATACACAAGCAGATACTAGGTAGAACCCAGAGAAAGAAACCTGGTCTTTGGTCTAGAGACAACAAACAGGTTGCAGGCATTTCAGAGAGAAGACCTAAGAAAATTTCTTTTTTTTCCTTTCCCCTTCTCCCTCGTCTTCCCTTCTCTCCTTTCCTCATTTCTTTCTGCCTCAGTGAAGATGGAACCCAGAGCCTTGGATGTACTTGGCAAATGTTCTACCACAGAGCTTCCTCCTCAGCTCCCCTTAAGAAATTTGAAAAAATGAAAACACACAAAACACAATTTTCAAACGAGTCTTGTCTTGTTTTGGAATTTTATTGCTGGATACACACACATAAAATATGTATACATATATATTACATATATAAAGCAGGCTCAGAAAGAATGGATAGCTTATTATTAAATTATTATATATATCATTATTTATTTGGCATTAAAGGACATTTAAATAAAAATCTATTCTCAAGGAGCTGTAACTCTTCTTGGTAAGAGTTCCTTATTTTATTACGGGAATATATTCCTATCCCCCATCCTCAACCACTACTCCAAAGTCTTCCTGAGTCTTTAACCTCTTCAAGGTCCAGCTCACCAAATTTCCTTTATCTTCTGTAGTATGCCAACACGTATCTGGAATATTGTGGTGGTACAGATAGTCAGCAACTGTCAAATAGTCCATGACTACATATTTGCATTAATTCAGTTTCTGCTCTCTCTCTCTCTCTCTCCCTCTCTCTCTCTCTCTCCCTCTCTCTCTTTCTCCCTCACTCTTGCTCTCCCTTTTGTTCTTCCTTCCCCCTACTCCCTATCATCTCCTCTTCTCTCTCTATTATCAAGAACCTCTATAAGGATAGTGGTGATTGTAAATAGAACCCCACTGGCATCTGAAGAACAATATACAAATGCTGCTTATTAAAATGAAGTAATATGTATTTTCAAATTTCATCATTAAATTGAACACATTATTAGTAATAGGTTATATATATCTTTCATGTATCTATCTATCATCTATCTATCTATCTATCTATCTATCTATCTATCTATCTATCTATCTATCATCACCTATCTTTTATCTATCTACTATCTATCTCTTTTGTCTCAATAGTGTCTTGCTGTGGAACAACGGTCTTTTTTCTTGTAATTTGTATTATTTTTAATAAAACGCTGATTGGCCAGTAGCCAGGAAAGAAGTATAGGCAGGGCAACCAGGCAGGAAGTAGAGGTGGGGCAATGAGTACAGGAGAACTCTGGGAAGAGGAATGGTCAGTCTGCAGTTGTCACCCAAATGCAGAGGAAGCAGGGTAATACCTCACTGATAACAGCTACTGAGCCACGTGACTAACACAAACAAGAATTATGGGCTAATATAAGTTATAAGAGTTAATAAGAAGACTGAGTAACTAGGCCAACCAGTTAATTAATGCAGACTTCTGTGTATTTTTTGGGGACTGAACTGCTTCGGGACTGGGTGGGACAGAAAACAAATCTTGAAGAAAATAAAGCCCCCACCCCTTGGTACCTAGACAGGGTTATATTTCGTGGTCTATTATATATCAGTAGTATTTCTCTAGGTAATGTACCCATTAAAGATCTACCACAGGGTTCCAATACCTGTGGTTGTGTGGGTTGGTCAATCCTTCCCTGTGAGCTATGTTCAGATGAAAGGCAACAAGGAGAAGAGTAGGGGAAGGGAGAGATCTTTTCGTGATAAACACTTTGAGTGTGTGTGCTTGTATGCATTTGTATATGAGTGTCTTTGCCCTTGGTTGGAACAGATTTCGTTGTTCTCAGCTGCACACTTCCTATCTCTCTACTAAAGGACTGGATTTATAGTCGTGTGCAACCATACCTAGTTTAACCTAGGTCTGGGGCATTCAAACTCAGATCCTTCTAGTTACATAGCATGTGTTTCACACACTGAACCGTCTCTCCAGCCTGTGATGGAAAACTTTTCATGGAAGAAGTTTGAGCTTAAACCCAACTTAGCTTCTATTAGAGCCTGTATTATAATTCTATTAGACACATTAGGTAATTAATTTGACATGGTCTGTGTTATTTGAGTACCTGTATTGAGTCCTTAGAGCTATGCACTCAGCAGGCACACCCTCATTCTAGTATCATGGAATTTAGAGTCCAGTGGAGAAAGAATACAGGATAAAAACAAATGATGCTGCATATTTGGTTAAATGACTATGTCTCTGGGCAGCGCATAAAGGAGCAGAAAGGAGTTGTTGGAGACCTATTCAGATAGAGTGTACGGACTGCAGGGAGTGGAGAAGGCCTTGAGTGAATGAAGTCCCTGAGGAATATGTGATGCTGACAAGGGCATGGCCATGCCAAGGATCCACAGGAAAATGCAGTTTTTCCTCCTGGGTGCACCTCTGAGGGATGGCAAAGGTTTCCCCTGGGTCATGTGCAGGTGTTGACAGCACTTGCAGGAAATGTCTACCACAGTTTTTTCCCTGGATGTTTATGGCCTGAAGACTACTCTGTATGCCTACAGAGACTGTTGCTTCTGAGATTAGCTAAACCTGTCTCCTTGTTTAGTCAAATACCGTAAATCCTGCCACCATATTTATCTGTATGTAATAGCTGGCCTCCTTGTTCAGCTGCATGTAATAACCCTGTATCCCCGATAAACTATATATTGAAAAACATGCTGAGCTTCTGGAGGTGGTGTGTTTCTCCTCTAGAGAGGCCATTCTACCGAGCTCTAACTTTTCCATGTGTCCTTGTGTTTGTCTTTTCTTCAGGTCAGGACAACACTAGACAGGGAACAGATACACAGAAGACCTTAGTTTTGAAAGAGAGTGGCAGTCACAATCAGAATCAAGAATTTGATCAAGAAGTCTCTCTCATAGTGTAGTGGATAACTGAAAGGACTCTCTGGTCCCAGCCTCAACTTCAACCTTAGCTAAAAGTAACATGGAAATTTAACATGTAGAAGCGTTGTGATTGGGCCTGTCTCTATCAACATATACTTTCATTTTCCACTTAGAGCAAGCACTTTATGTAAAGGCGTTGCCCTCTCAGCTGTTCTGCTACTGTGAACACTCCATGAGCCAGTTCCTCGCCCATGGATGACTGATTGCTTTATGACCAAATGAGATGATGCTTGTTGAATACTAAATGCTATGCATTTGTTAAACATGAGGTAAATAAGAAATGGAATAGAAAGAGGAGTCAATTGATGGAGACACCACACCAGGACTTGCTCAGCCTTGGTCTTGACTTCAGTGACTGCTTTAAGGTCACTGTCCTGGGCTTGTTAGTGGATCATGTCCTGTCTTCTTCCATTGTTCTTTTGTTCTCATATTCTACCATCTACCATAGTTGATGTATCTGAAGGCCCTCACCAGAACTGGGACAGTTCTTTAGACTCCCGGATTGTGACTCAAATAAATTTCTGTTCACTACAAATTACCTAGCCTCAGGTATTCTGTGGCATTAGCAGAAGACAGTCTAATGTGGTTTACTTTTGAACTCTGCTGTTTGTATAAAACTAGCTAGCTACTACTCTTATCTTAAAGTTACTTCTTATTATAGCAATGTCCAGTTTTTTTGGTATATATGTACACACACATACATATGTATTTCTTTTAATATTCTGTAATGATCTTGAACTTCTAAAAATGGATAACACAATGCCAACTACAGATTTCACAGGAATATTTGGACAAAGTAGACCAGCCATCCAGTAGATGTCTGAAAGTACAGATAACACTAAACTATATTGTCTCTGTTTTTACCTATAAATATATACATGCATATATATCATTCATTTTTTTGTGGTATCTAATATTCAGGTATGGGCACCTAGGGGATAATCTATTAAAGCTGGGTGCTGGACCCAGATGCTGTCTCAGAGGTAAGAGTCCAATCACTCTCTTGTCTTGCCCATATTGCCATAAAAATTGGAACCAGTGCAGCAAAAGGAAGATTTACAATGGATAAACAAACGGAAGGATGTGAGTCACTAAAACTGTTCAAACATGTGAAGGAATTTACTTGGAATTTGAACCTCTCCACCAGTCCAAGACTCTCTCAGGGGCAAAGTTTCCCCAGAGCAAGGCTAGATGTATTCATTGGTTTATTTACTTTTATTTATTCTTATTGAAAGAACCTATTCTTTTAGTTTATTCTTACAGAACATTTATTATTACTGAAAGAAATGCATTTTCTTTTGAACTGCAAAGTCAGTGCAGTTTTTAACTGTGAAAACCTGAGGACGTTCATAGTCCCTACCACATAGAGTTGAGCAGGGTTAAATGTAATTTGAATGTGAAGTGTGTTAGAATAGTTCTTGGCATACACTTGCCCACATTCACACACACAGGTGTTTGCCATTGTTGTTGTGTGCTGTGACTTTTGTAAGGTTGAGTCTATTGAAAATCATTTTGCAAGGGGGGTTCTGCACTTTACAATGTGGGTCGATACACGATTGCTCTCCATATACTCAAAAATAGCACAGATGATGCTTGCCATTTGTTCCTCATTTCCAGCCTGTTTTAACTGATTTTGCTTCTTTTCACAATATTCATTTTTTTTTCAGTTATACCCCTAAGAAACGCAATGAGCGAATCATGGTGTCTTATTTTCATGCAAATGTTGCAGAGTGAGTCACTTGTATATCATAGCTAAAGTCAGAGTGACACCAGATTCCATTCTATGGAAATGCGACTTATGGAGCAATTCTTTCTTATGTGAAATATGGATACTCAATTTCAATGTAAAGAATTAGATAAGTGATTCTCCCGAGCTGGCCTGTAGTTGTTTGTTTGTTTTTTTCCATTTTAAAGGAGTCAGAAAGGATGAGTACCTTCCTTTACATGGACAGGCATGTACATTGTACTTAACATCACAGCTCACTCATGTCTGGGTAGATATATCATTAGCTAGAGACTACTAAACTCCAGAATTTGTCCATTTCTTTGATCCACACCTCAGAATCTGGACACCATGTAGAATATTCTATTTACTATTAGCTAGACTCATTGAAACCTCAATTTTTGTATGCTTGTGTACATGTGTTCATGTGTGTGGTACCCAAGTGCATATAAGGTGAATGCCCACATGTTTTCCCGTATGGCGAGGCTAGAGACAATCTCAGATGTTATTCCTCATGAGCTGTCCATGTTGTTTTTGGAGACAGGGTCTTTTGCCTTCATCTTTTTAACTTGGAAAATGCAGGCTGGCCCCTGAGCATCAGATCTGCCTGCCTCAGCTTCCCTAGTGCTGGAATCATGTCCCTTTGCTACGCTGTCTAGTTTTGTTCTTTTATGTTGGTTATGGGGGTGAAACTAGGCTCCTCACCCTTGCACAGCAAGTAGTTTATTAACTGAGATCTCACTCCACCTCAATATTAACATTTTAAAAGGTCAAACACTTTTCGAACTGGATATTATCATTTTGTTGCTTTATGATCTAAATGTATGGTTTTCCCACGAGCCTACAGACAGTGTCCAAGAGACAATTTTTGCTTTCAAAGAATTTATAGACCAAAGGGAAGACAGACAGATAATCCTGATGATGAAGAATACAAATGGGTACAAAGTAGGCAGAGCTGAGCAGTGGTAGTGTATACTTTAATCCCAGCACTCAGGAGGCAGAGGCAGGCGGATCTCTATGAGTTCAAGACCAGCCTGGTCTACAAGAGCTAGTTCCAGGACAGGCTCCCAAGCTACAGAGAAACTCTGTCTCGAAAAAACAAAACAAAAAAAGTGTCCAGAAGAGGAACACAGTGATTTTTGACAAAACAAACACAAAACTACTACAGTCTTCTCAGAGTTTGGGCCTTTTATTTACATCTGGAGGAATGAAGGCATTTCCACAGAATAAGCAAGAGAATTATCTATCTCCAAGGCCACCATGTAAGGAAACTAATATTCTATGTTCTCATGGTGGTGAAAGACTCTGAGGGTTCTTTTCCAAAGCATTTTCAGAGGTGTTGAATTCAGATCAGTTTCTCCCGTGATCATCAGAGAGTGATTCATGAGAAGGTACAGAAAGGGGAATCCTCTCATTTATGCCTCTGGATTTTCGTCAGAAAAAATGAAAATATCCGTGTTTCAGTCCATGGAAACAAGTCCAAATCCGTCATTCATTTACCACCCACAGCCAAATACATGTGAAAAAATCATGTCCCTCCACACCCAGAAGCCACTCATCATGGCTTAGAAGAGGAGAAGCCCAACAGAAGGAACCAGATTTGTAAGCCTCTTGAGAAGGCAAAGGTTCCTACCACGTTTGTACAGTCTCAAGCCTTTTCCCGACTTATTGTTTCTATTTTTACTGATGGTATTCAGGATTAAGCTGAGGAACAACTTGATGCATGAACTTCCATCTGGAAGCTTGTCTGCGAGTTTGCTCAGTGAAGATGACATAGGCATCCTGGAAAGAACCAAGAACAAGAGGTTAGAATTTGGGACTGTGCTGAGGCGTGTCTGTAGAGGTGTGTGTGAGCTGGTATGTGGTGGACTTTGTCCTCTGCCAAGTGCAACATGCGGAGCAGATGAAATTTATGAGAAACACAAGCCTCATGTGTCTCCTTCAATATTACTTAGGAACATGGCATTTAGTTAGCGTGGCCTTTGATTGTTGCCAGATCTTTGTACGATTGTCACTTTAGTAAAAGCAATTTGATTATATTTGGACACAGCGCTGGGATTCCTTTAGCTGTTGACTCACTATGTTCTTGTTAGCAGGAAACATTTGTTTGTCTGCGTCATCTGAAGTACAAATAGCCGCTACAGGAGACTGTGATGAAATGCCTGGCTAATGGGATAGAAGGCCCCTGGCACTCTCCACCTATTTCTTTCTGGGCCCTGGTGTGATTCCTCTTTTTCAGTGTGAACTGAACCCAGTACCCAGATGCTAAGCAATAGCTATAGTAGATATGGAAGGTTCAAAAACCTGTGTTTTCAGTCCTCCTGGTATTATGTATTTATTTATCCCTTGGATTCTCTCTTTTGCTTGCTCTGTGGAGAGGCCCAGAGGGTGAGAAACTGAATGCAGCCTCTAGTCAATAGCCAATGTGCCGAGGAGGTCCTCAATCCAAATGCCTTCAAGGAACTTATTCTCATCAATAATCTCTGCCTGGGAGAGAGCTTGAAGCAGACCTCTTTAGCTGTGCACCGATACACTGCAGTTGGGAGAGCTTCAGTGCCCCAAGATGCAGGAAGGCAACCTGGAGTCCCAATCTGTTGAAATGGAGATGTGAATGGTATTTCATGCCACTCAGCTTTGAGATGCTTTGTCACCCAGCCACAGGTAATTATATCATTGATTATAGAAGTAGCAGGGCTTCGCATGGGCCACAAAGCTGGAAAGTGAATCTATCTATCTATCTATCTATCTATCTATCTATCTATCTATCTATCTATCTATCTATCTATCTATCATCTCTGCTTGTATTAATTGCAACAACCTGGCAATGGTGATATTGATTATATTTTGAAACACAGTGATGATATATACATTTTACACACACACACAGAGTTCAGAACATATAGTTAAGACATGGTAGAGACTGAATTGAAAATCAAAGGGTCTCCATTTTCAAGCTGGGCTCTTTTCTCAATTCGAAGGGGAGATAAGAGCTGGGGGCAGGGTTATGAGGGTAGAAAGCAGGCTTCTTCTTTTTTTTAAATTTATTTATTTATTGAGGATTTCTGCCTCCTCCCCGCCACCACCTCCCATTTCCCTCCCCCTCCCCCGATCAAGTCCCTCTCTCTCATCAGCTTGAAGAGCCATCAGGGTTCCCTGACCTGTGGGAAGTCCAAGGACCGCCCACCTCCATCCAGGTTTAGTAAGTTGAGCATCCAAACTGCCCAGGCCCCCCCCAAAGCCAGCATGTGCAGTAGGATCAAAAACCCATTGCCATTGTTCTTGAGTTCTCAGTAGTTCTCATTGTCCGCTAAGTTCAGCAAGTCCGGTTTTATCCCATGGAAAGCAGGCTTCTTGAGCGAGGGTCTTTTTAGTCACTTTTCTTTCTTAGAGATCTGGACAACTTGAAATGAAACTTAACATAAAGGAATTGACCATCATGAAAACGCAGCCTTATCACATACAGATTGTGTCTATAAACAGTTAATATGTATTTCACTTTCTAAGCAGCCTCTGACTGAAGAGCTGAAAGTTCTTAGACACAGTAGATTTCTAAGCTCCTTCTTCAGTACCATGCCTGCCTACATGTTGCCATGTTTCCTACCATGACGATGATAGACTAAACCTCTGAAACTAAACCAACCTCAATTAAATGTTTTCCTTTATAAGAGTCGCCATGGTCATGGTGTCCCTTTAATACAATAGAACCCAAACTAAGACAGAAGGCTATATATCACTTGAAATAGGGTTAGTGAGAGTGAAGAATTTTTTTCACTTAATTTAATTTCAATTCATTTAAATCCAAATGCACAGGTTTAGAGACTGTTATTTTATTGCATATTTAAAATTTAATTTGGGCTCATATGGAGAGTATATTTTCCAAGTCTCAGGCTCCAAACTAGAATTTTTGAATATATTCATCTAGTTTTCAGAAAACCCATTGAGACCCATTATATTATGTATATCTCATAGAGCAGAAATTTAGCTATCACAGGTAAAATAGGCTTCCTCAAATCAGGTGAGAGACAGGATTAAAAAGTCAGTGTGAGTCCATATCTATTTCTAGTGCAGAGAAAAAGGACCAAGTCAACAGAAATAGAAAAAAAGAATGACAAAAAAAAAACAGTTAAAATGAGGCTCTTGTTACAATAAGTTCTTTCATTTTATTCCTTATGATAAACGATTTAGCCATAGCAAATGTTAGTTTTTAAATAACCATAATCCAAAATTTTACATCGAATATTGTTTTCCTCCATATACATCGGTGAACTTTAAACATATGATATATTTGTTTACGTTATTATGACACTAAATAAAAACAGTAAAATCCTTCATCTTTTGTAAATGTATAGGCTTGTGCTATACCTTAGGGGAAGCCATAAGCCACTTGAAGAGAGATGGTGTGGACAGAAATGGTTCCCGGGCAGGTAATACTTACAGAACATAGGAGGCACATGGTGGATCTATATTAGCACGACGATGAGTATTCCATTTCATCAGCCTTGCCTCTTCATTTTTCTTTGGGAATGTGTAGTGCATTTGCAAACAACATGCTCAAATCCCAGAGAGTTTGGCATTGTGAATTATAGCTGTAGAGGAGTAGAGACTAATCACATTTGCGTGGGAAAAATAAATTAAAGCCCGTGGACTGTTAACACGATGCTAATACTTCCTGCGAGACATGGAGCCTTTCAGCACAAGAGTCAGGAGCCCCTGAAGGCTTCTCAGCTTCCTAAGATGATCCTTGCCTAAGCCGAGCAAGACATTCCAAACAAATCGAGCCTTAATACCTCACTGCAGACCAGGTTCAGTCAGATCAACACATTTCTGATATAGCTATTTGTTACCATAAAAGCCACGGCTCACTCATAGTGTTTCCTAACTATTTCTTTTGGTTATTTACCAAGTTTCTTAGTGTCATTTTGGAATGCCAATGAATTTTAATCATGATATTGGATTAAATGTTTTAGGCTCCCTTCTAAAGAGACAGAAAGGTCTCATCATCTATACCCAGTGTTCAGCAAACAGTTTAAAAATACACAGAAGGACCTACATAAAAATACAAATGTTAAGGCCACTGGCAGTAGACTAGAGCACATTTGAATTATTTATTGACTGCCTTTTCATTTAAAGGTAAGCACTTCATAAAAATCTGTACTTGCATAAAAGATAAGGGTGCCGCCTTAACTTTTCCATTAATTATGTAACTTTTCTAAAAGAATAGATTATTTAAAGTTTATAAAATGCAAAAAATGGTTATTACATTTGAGCATATTTCTATAGAAAGAAATCAAATTTTATTTCTCCCTTTAAAAAAGTCTGTTGTATATGGTCAAATTCTGGCATTTTATTACTAATATAAAATCTCTGGGAACATGGTTCTCAACATTTATTCCATAGTTAGTGCAACTTCATCACACTGGTGACTAAAGCCAAGGGGTTTTTAGGAGGGTTTATAATAACTAAGGGGATTTTAGCTCCCAGAACCTGTTGGGCACCTTTCATTTTGTTTAAATAATCAAATTATGAATAAGATTAATCTACTGGAGATACAACGGGTCATTTTACATCCTCCTAAAACATAAGCAAAAAAAAAAAATAAAGCTGAAATGACTAGTCTGCTCTTTATTTTAGAAATTCTTTCTAGAATATTTCTTTAATGCATAGCTAAATTTTGTTTCGAATCTTGATGGGATGGCAGGGATCTTCACAAAATTTCTAGTCACCAATAATGCTGCTGCAACTGCTTTTTTATTTTTTATAGGTGTATCTTAGAGAGAGCATTCGGTTGATTGTCTATCCATTTCAGTAACACTTCTTCCATGTCCCCAGTGAAGCTGCCTGTGTTTCTTGTAAGGCAAATTTCACAAGAAAATCACAGATTTCACAAAAGAATACTTTCCGCTTTCCCAGAGCACATTAAAGTTATGTTTATACTGCCTTTACTAAGTTTCTTCAAAGTAATGTATACACCTGTATTAAAAATATTTTATTGCTGATAAAAGGAAGCTAGCAACCGAGCTTTCAGAGGACGCACATCTTTTTGGTTGTTGGTGGTGTGAGAGTTGTTTAATGACTAGCTTGGTGGTTGCTGACACTCGCTGAATGGCTGTTAGTTCCTTCAAAAGACAATGAAGCCTGCTGTCTACAAAAGGCTTCTCTTCAGTGTGTGATGCTCTTTGGTAGCATTTAATAAGCAGTGTATTTTCCTTCAAATTTGTATTCATTTCCAATTCTGCTGCTGAATTATCAAATGACTTAAAAGTAAACCCTCTACTATCACCTCATCCCTGCCCACAGCACCTTTCTTCAGGAGTATATTTCACCCAAAGAAACCACTTTTCAGGGCTCACTTATAAGGAGCAATTGCTTATCTGGCAATGATGTTACGAGGTGTAATTGAGTTAAAAATCTTTAAATTCTATCTCTAATTCGGTTTCTTTGTGGTTTTACCATATCTGTAGGTTCTTCCCCCACTAAAATCTTCAAACTGCCAAAATTACGCATGAAAGTTGAAAGCAATTCTTCCAGATGAATGTTAATATTGATATCCTGATCTGTTTTCGTGAATCATGGATGATTTTAATGGCTTCTACAATGACAAGTTTTTTTCCAGGATGTCTCTAATGTGTTTTGTCAAACCTCCAGAAGATCCTATTTTTATGTCAGCCATGACCTTATAAAAGACAGTTCCTAAGTAGTAAGGCTTGAAAGGTGAAGTTACTCATAGTCTATGGAACACAGTAAGCTTCGGACATGAGTAACATAAAAACATCTTTATCTCTTCTCCATCTCCATGTGAGCTCTTGGATGACCAGTGCCTTGCCAATGAGCAGTAACATTTTGAAAGTAATTTGAAGGATCAGTAAATTCCAACACTTGTCAAAATATTCATTAGACTACATTGAAAATTGACTTGCTTGTTCTCTATATAGACTGAGTAGATTTAGTATATTCTTAAGGATTTTTGACTAGTAAATGAACATTGGGTATTGGCTTTATCTGAAGGTTGCTGTTTGTGTCATAGACACTAACAAGAAAGGCAGCCTATGCTTTAAGGCTTTGGAGTTAGGATGGCTTCTTTCTGTTGAGTGTGGAAGTTCTAAAGACCTTGTCTGCCAACAGTGGGGCCCTTTACTTTCATCTAGACTTCGCTTTACTGTAACCATCTTTATGTGCGACCCTAACTTGGTCTGTGGGAGAACAGGATGAGGCTCACACATCAGTGTCCGCTGCCTCACTGTTCACTTTGCTGTTGGAGAGCAAGCTCCTCTCCTTCACTTCAGGACCTGATCTGCGACCTTCAAATCTCTCTCTTCAGCATTTTCACCCCTGCCCACCTCTGTGGGAGGAAAAGGTTCAGTCCTAACTCCAGATTAAGCTTTATGACTTAAGGGAATGTGGATGTTTGATCTGCTACCCATACCACTAAAGAGTCCTCCTTATGAACAACGGGTCACCTTTCTCTTTCTTTACATGTGCTTGGAAAGAGATAAGTTTACTTTTCTTCAAGAAATCCCAATTTATGTTTAGAGATTAGTTTATGAACTGGGCTAAGACACCAACCTTTCAGCCTATTCCAGATTTGACCAAGCCTTTCTCACTGAGATAAATTATTTCTAGCTTTGAGTTTAAAGCAAGGGCTATATTCTTCTTTTAGCTTCCACACTTAATAATATGCCTCATTTCAATACTGTTATCAGAAAAGAGAGGGTAAAGGCGGGGTAAGAAAGGGTAATGGGAGGAGTTTTTCAGTGGAGCAGACACAGTTCACACAATATTTATGAATGTACTAAGCTTGATGTCTTATAGGGACAGAGTTTAAAACAAAACAGAAGACAACTATGGCAGTATCAACTGTTAGCCAATCACAGATCACCATGGCAGACATAATAACAGCAACGACAGCATTTAAAACTTTGTGAGAATTATCAAATGTGATACAAAGATAGGATGTGAGCTCCTACTGCTGGGTGAATGATACTGTTTGGTGCAAGGTTCCCATGAACCTTCATGGTGTAAAAAATGCAACACCTGAAAAGTGCAAAAGGGCAAAGTGCAACAAGATGAGGTAAGCCTGTGCTAAAACCAGAAGTTCCTTCTGGTTTCTTCTATCTGGTGCCTCTATTGGTGCAGGCACAGAATAGACTTGAAGGCACTTAATTCATATTTGTGGACAAACAAAATAATGAGCAATTATTGTTCTACTAAAGCTATATGGAATACACTTGCTTCCTGATATAACTCAGACTATCCTCTTTTCTTCTTTATTCCAGGTTCAGTGTTGAAATATCCTTCAGCTAGTTCTAACGCAGCATGATTAGCAGATGGCCTGCCAAGTGCACTGCTCTAATCTGATCGTGCTTGTGTAGACCAGTATATCCCTTAATATGTGACTGCCAAGAACCAAGCATAAATCTCCACCTAGGGTCAACTCTGAGCAGGGCAGGAACCCTGGTATCCACATGGACATTCTGCCTGAAATATTATCTGTCCTCAACCAGTAGACAATCATTTGTTTGGCATGTTTCTAAATTAAGGCATTCCATTCTGGCAAAAATTGCTAATTAGCACATATTCTGTTGTGGGAGGAGGAATGTTTTCTTGAATTTCCAGGATAAGGAGGGGGTGGGGAACGCTGGGCTGAAGCTTGAGGGGTCGGAGAGTATGGTGGAGGCAAGTCTGTACAGTATTCCATCTCGTGGTCGTACGTGTAGGGGGGTGGCGCCACTGGAACAAAAAGGAAAGCAAATCAGGCATTTAGTAAATATGTTGGTTACTGTTTTAAACCACTGTGCTAGCTATTTTGAGAAGCTAAATACCCTTTGCTTCCCAAACCATTAATATTTGTATAGAATGCACACAGATATGGCTGAACAGATGTATTTTCTGTAAGGTGCTGCCCTGGTGAGGGCATTTGGAGTTGGGGCTTATGGAAAGTCGCTTGGAAATAGGATGCTTAGGGGGCAGAGAGTGGAGATACAGAGGGAATTTGAGTTTGGCTGAAAGTACAGAAGCAGAAGGGTATGTGTATTTCAGCAGATTATGGAGAAAGAGAAAACTGGAAATGGAGGCTGGGAGCTGGATTCACCATTAGCATGCTGGCCTTGATGTCATGGGTAGATTCAGTGCTGTGGCATTCTTAAGAAAGAAATTGTAAAATTCCTTTTTTGTTTTTTTTTTTTGAAAGAAATTGTAAAATTCCTTTTTTGTTTTTTTTACAATTTTTCCTTGTATGTATTCACTGAGCCCAATACTGTTTATAAAAAGACATTTTTATACAAATGCATATGGTACACTGAATATGTTCTTCTATAGGCTCCACCCTCCCTTTATTCTCCTTTGCTGTGCTGTGGGACGATGGTCTTGTATTCTGTCACATGTATTATTTTAATAAAATGCTCATTGGCCAGTAGTCAGGCAGGAGGTAGAGGCAGGGCAACCAAAACCAAAAAATTCTGGGAAAAAAAAGGTCAGTCTACAGTCCTAACCCAGACTCAAAAAAAGCAAGATAAAAATGCTTCACTGATTAAAGGTACCAAGCCATGTGGCTAACATAGACAAAAATAATAGGTTAATGTAAGTTATAAGAGTTGATAAGAAAGCCTGAGCTAATAGGCCAACCAGTTTATAATTAATGTAGACCTCTGTGTGATTTCTTTGGGACTGAACGACTACGGGACTGCGGGACTGCGGGGGAGGGACAGAAACCTCTGTCAACACTCTGTGTTTGATTTCTGCTTTCATGTCATAGATGATGTTAGGTTTCTATATAAAATCTAGGAATCACAAATAGGAGCCACGATGCCTTTCTGAGATGGGCTGAATTCCCTTACTAGGATGCTCTCCTGTCACACCATTTCCTCCCAAACAGCTTAACCTAGTTCTCCGTTGTGACTCAATGCGATTCTACTTCCTGTGGACCACATTCTGTTCACCTCTGTGTTGCTGGGTGCTGGTTGGTTTCATAACCATGGCTGTGACTAGTGTGTAACACGGACGTGAAAGCATCTCTGTGGCACTTAGAAAAATAGATTAGTGAATGTGAATTATAAAAATAGATTGGTGAAACTACTCCCTCAGAGGGAGAGGCAGGCTGCAGAAAGGTGAGGTGACGGGAATTAGAAGACCTTCATGACAGCAAGGAGGAAATATTCACAAAACAAGTGACAGAGTATAGGTCACTGAGAAAGCAGGAAGGTGTAAGAGGGTGAAAGCAGAGATGAAAGCATTGGGCAGCCTGCACGAGGGCTTCCAGAACTTGCAGGACACAAGTTTTGTAATGGAGATGAAGTATCTCCAGAAAATCTGTCTTAATTTTATTTACTGTAATGTATTTTACCACATTAAATAACCACATTTACTATACTTGATAGTGATTTCTCCAGCATGCTTGTTTTGTAGTGATCCTAATTCGGTCTCCAGGGGAGGAAGAGAGCCACCTGGGAGCTGAAATTCATCCATGTCTTCATGATGATAAACCAAAAATAAAATCACCCCCAGGACCTAGATCCTACTTGGGAAGTGACAGGCCTTAACTGGTCACTATGAATGTAGCATAGATCTCAAGACTAATGTCACAGTAATGAGACAAAATCACCAAGCTTTTGGCATTGCAATGACAGCAGAAAATAGCTAGCATTTCAGCAAACTGCTCTTCCCCCAAGGACTTGACAGCTTCCCAATAAATAGGCACACAGGAGGTGTCAATCACTAACAGGTACATGCGTGCACACAGGAGACCTCAACCACTAACAG
>NC_022010.1:93020375-93026681 GCF_000317375.1 Microtus ochrogaster
CAACCACTATGAACATGGAAGCAATATTTCTCCTGGATCCCTCTGGTGTGCCTCTTTTTACAAAGACCTTGCTCTTTGGAGTTATGTACTGACCTCCCTATAGACAGAGGAAGTGAAGAAAGAGAATTAAGGAAAAGAGAAAACAGGAATATGGATGCATCCAAGTGAGTGGTTTATTCCCAGAGAGAGCCCTGCTCTGCTGAGAAGGTACTCCCTAGTGCATGGGCGAGACAAAATCTTTCATCAGTCAGAGAAGTGGGCTAAGTGACGATACCAGCAAAGAGGATCTAAGCTTCTTTAACCTTCCTTCAGAGCAGCCTGACTGTACACTCTGTCTCTACAACAAAACGGAGTAATTCCTGGGGAGAGCAAACACATTCTTGTGAGATTTTGTGCCCTTTCCTTGCTCTGTTAAATACAAGAGGCTGATAGAAAAGTTTATGGAATGGTCTCGCGCATACCAAGAAAGGAGGCCCTACAGCCTTCACCTGAACTAGCAGATCCCAGGAAGCTCCTGGTCACACTGGCCCTTGTAAACATGTAGTTTCACTTTAATATTATGCTGAAGCTTCTCACGCCCCTTCTGTGGGAGTCCCTTCTGTGTGCTGTGATTACTGTTAGCAAATAAAGAAACTGCCTTGGCCTGTTGGTAGGGTAGAACTTAGGTAGGCAGGGAAGACTGGACTGAATGCTGGGAAAAAGAAGGGTGGAGCAGGGGAGAAGTCATGAAGCCGCTGGAGATAGACATGCCAGAACTTTGCTGGTAGGCCAAGGCCTCATGGTAATATACAGATGAATAGAAATGGGTTAAATTAAGATGTAAGAGTTAGCCAATAAGAAGTTAGAGCTAATGGGCCAAGCAGTGCCTTAATTAATATAGTTTTCTGTACGATTATTTTGGTTCTGGGCAGCTGGGATGAATAAGCGGTCTCCTCCAACACCCTGGCATGAGGAACACAGATTGATTTAGTCCACATACTGCCTCCCCTTCTTCCTCTGTTCCAAACCCATAGTGTGTGTTTATGCCTCTGCAACAGTGCACATATATTCTGCCATGACATAACGCTGCTCATGGAGAGTTTTCTGACAATCCTTAGGGCTCATGCTGCTGTGATTGAACATAGCAATCACTGTTTCTGCTATGAAACAGTGTTCTCTCAATCACAAACCTTTGAGCTCTGAAAAGATGACCACAGCACTGGACCATAGCGCTTTGAGTGCTATAATCATGAAAGTAGCACATCTTTTGTAACACAGTCACTGGAGGACATTTCTGAAATTATGTATAATTGATGGTGTTATATTTCTTCAAGAGAGTAAGGTCTCATGAGGAAGCAAATATTCAAGGTATCAGTTTTGAAATTCCTAATCAATCCTAAGGGGTTTGGTTCCTTTCAGTTGGGAATATGATTTCTGGAAGATGAGACGAGACTTTGACACTGTTGCATAGATGATATTCCAACCCCCTGATGTAAGTAGTATAAATATGCTATTCCTCTTTAATGTCACATATGGGTGTCTATAATATTTAAAAACAGATGTTGAGTATGGTCATCTGTAATCCCAGAATTTGGAAGGCTGAGGCAGAAGGATCTTGATTTTGAGGTCATCCTGGGATATAAGCAGAGTTCCAAGTCAGTTTGGAATATATAGCTAAACCTTGTCTCAAAATGACTGGCTAAATAAATGAATACATGAGTAAGCATATAGAAACTGAGGGAAAATATGAATTTTAGAGAAGAAACACAGTGTTTTCAACATACTCAAACGATATTTAAAAAGGGGCAGAAAATATGGATGCAGAAGAAAATCATCCTGAATTTTGTCACCTGATAATGAGGTGTCACCCCGATACCTCTGGGGCATTCACACCTTTGCAGTCACATACAATGGTGCCATCTTTGCCACCTCATATCATGGCAGTGCTTGGGTTGCTGTGTAATCTCACCAATGTTTTATTATTCCTGGGTGTGTAATATTCCACGTTACATTACCTACTCCGAGAGTGACATCTTTATGATTATAAATGACTGACAAGCATCTTCGCACAGGAGACTTTATTGCTGGGAATGATTCCTTTGGAATAAAATTCTAGACATCTTCTGGATTAAACAGTGCCTAAGTATTATTTGCAAATGCAGGCCATGGTGAATCTATTTATGAAAGACACTGACATGGCACAGACAGTCTGTCATTTGGTATTAGAAAATTTATAAATGAGAAATCATGGCTATTTTGTCCATCATTTCTCTGATCAAGGCTGACATTTGCAGTATCCATATTCTATTGTGTTCCTTGGAACTCAGACTGGGTAGTTTATGTATTTACTCACCTTTCTTTCAGTCTGGTAACCTATAAATTGATCTCTTAGAGTTAAGAATAATAAAGCAACAAACATATAAGTTACACGTTTTCATTTTAAGAATAATTTGTCTACTGGGTGTGGTGACTCACACCTTTAATCCAAATGGTGGATACAACCAGGCAAATCTCTGTGTATTCAAGGCCAGCCTGGTCTACACAGGGACATCCAGGTGACTCAAGACTTCTTAGTGAGACTTTATCTCCAAATGCAATCAAACTACAAAACAGAGTAATTTATCAAGGCTGCTTATTTTACTACATAATTTTGGATATTCCACAACTTAAAGTTGTATATAACAACTTTTTTAACCTTTAGTTATCTGTGATTTCAAAGTATAAAATCAGTCTTATTTTCACATATCTGATTCATAACCATTCTATTTCTGAGTTTACCCTGCTTATTTTATATAATTATATTTTTTTGAGGCAGGATATTTCTATGAAGTGTAGGCTGACAGAAACTTAGAACATAGCCCATGTTCCTCCTGCCTCAACTCTCCCCTGAAGGCTAGGATCACAGTTTTGTGTTTGGTATATTTAGTGAAATTCGTTTTTCTTTTAAGATTTTTATCTTGGCTAAGCCAAAGCTAAGCCAAATATCTAAATATCTAAGCCTATTAAATAATTCTTACCATTCACATTGTTATAAATCTGCTAGAGAATCTACTTGCTCTGTCCCTATGGACCAGGTGTATCTGTAGACATGGCTTATCATAATTATTATTGATTTTAGATGGACTTACTATCTGGTAGTACTAGTGAATCACATAGTATGTATGTGTGGGTATGCACATGTATGTCTGTATGTATGTGTGTATGTGTTTGTGTGTATGTGCAGTGTTGTATGCATGTAGTTTATATACTTGTATACACCTTTTTACATGCAAGTTTTAGTACTGTTGGGGCAAGGCAGCTCTTCTTTATTCCATCCTCATGTGCCCTACCCAGAACAGAAAGTTTACACAAAGGCTCCTGATTAGCTGGCAGGATGCCCACAGCCACACCCTCTGACACATCATACAAATACAGCTGTTTCTTCTCCACATAAGTCCAGGATGCTATTCCCCTTCCTCTCAGATAACATCAGAACAAGTCAACTCATGTCCTGCATCCTGTGTCATCATGAGAAGGACAATCTCCTAGGAGGGCATACATCTTAAACTTGTAATGCAGGAGGGCTTTGCACACCTAATGTGACCAATTTTCCAAGCTCCCCACACCCACTTTGCTGTGGAAAACAGAGCTTGATAGAAAAGTCCTAGGTGTTGATTCAAAGCTAAGGAATGAGGACATTCTTTTCCAACAGTGTCTGTTCTGTGCTGTGTGCATGCATGCATGTGTGTGTAGATCAACCAAAAGTGTCTCCTCCTCACTCACTGAGATGGGTTCTGTCACTAGGACCTGGAGCTCACCATTGACTGCCTAGGTTGGTTGGCCAGCAGATAGCTGGCTCTTTATCAGCTGCTGCCACCTCACATCCCTAACAGTGTCCATTGCTCGCAGAAATGTGAGCTCTCGAGAAGGGATTTGCTGCAGGCTCAGAGGAGTTTTGAGTTTGGGGAAGGAAGAGGAATGGAATACTGTTATCTGAAGTGTATGGATGGGAACAACGGTTTCACATTGGTTTCAAATTAAAAATTTGATTTTTGCATTGACAAGATGTCTCATGGTAATAAGGGTGTTTGCCCCAGAAACCTGGCAACTAAGTTTTATCCCCAGAACCCACCAAAAACTAGAAGAGTTGTCCTCTGGCCTTCATATATGTAAAGAGACACGAGCACCCACAAATATCACAGAAACATATACCATAATAACAATAATAATAACAATACTGATTTTCCTGCAAAAGATGGATTCCTCTGCCTCACTATCAAACCAGAATTATGATTTTTTTTTCTTCTCATCCTACAGCCTGCAGGGCCAGAACATATACACACTTATGATGTTAAAGCCATTTTTCAAACCATGATCCTATTTTCTTTTTAAATATCTGAGCTCTTTTCAACCACACAAGCCATGGGAGTCTAACACTTTCTACCTCTGTCTATTACTATATCTTACAGATATCTGAAACCCGTCCTGTCCCATATATGTGTTTACTGAGGACTTAGCGTAAGATCCATGGTTAGTGATGGCCTCTAAAATGTCCATGTGAGCCTGCCTCTTGTCCCTGTGACATTTATGCTTTTAGTCATCCTTTTCTCCCCCTGTCATTAGCAATTGTAGTCATATTTTATAAATCTTTATTTTAAAATATGATTTCTGTTTTTTTATTTTTCTGGTCTATTCATTCCACCACAAATTTGGTCCTTATGTTGATTTGCAACATATTGAGGACAAATCAAAGAAAACTATTTAAATTTATGTCCCCTCTCTTCCGTTCGCTTGTCCTTTATCAGCTGGTATTTATGCACCGTTACTCAAATGACTCCTTTGCATCTGTTGTCCAGGCTCTTATGGCATCCTGTCACTATAGTAACCATGATGTGAGGAATGATTAAAGAGAGACACGTGTGAGTCTTCTTAGACTATCACTGTGTCAAGACATGGACGGCTAGAAATTGGAATTTCCCCCCCCAGGGATCCTTAGCTGAGAGGCCAAGGATGAAGCCTGATCTCAGCCAGAGGAGGAACTTGTCTCCTGGAAAGAGGTTTCACACAATTTTGACAAGTCATGATATCATCTTGTAGGAAAGACTGAAGCCAAGACAAGAATGGGTCAATGATGGGTGAGACCACACCTTGGCCAGTACTGTTAAACTGTGCATAATTCTTGCTCTCTATTTAGATCTAATCCTCATATTAGATGCCTAAGGATGGACTGATGGTGAGTGGGAGAGATCCTTTGGCTCCCTTTATTTTTTTCCCCTCTTCCCAGTCTGGTCACAATGATTAGATACCCTTGTTTTGCTTTTCATGATTGTCTACTTAATTGGTCTATTGAGGACTGATGGCTGAGCATAGCTTGTTAGGGCTGCCAGGGCACAGGCTCTGAGAGTAACAGTGCTAGCAACATGACTGCCTGGCAGCATCCAGACTCTGATTAAGTCCAACATTTAAATTACCCTTATGTGTATGTAGGAGCTTAATACTGCTAGACAAGAAAACAACCATGCAGCCCAATCTCAGTTTAAAACAGTGACCTTTTCTTAGATGTGCTGTCTGCTGGTGTTGCTTACAAAGCATGTTCTACAGCAGGCATTCTACACACCCCACATCCTGAGGTGGGTTTCATGCTCTCCTCACTCTCTTTCCCCTCAAGCTTATCTTTATACCTCTTGACTCTCAGCAAAAGACTGGGTTCTTATTTCATGGAAAAACAGGAACAAAGTGAAGAAAAGATTCTCATATCTGACTACTGCCTCAAAGAGAAAGGGAGTATTCCTTACTTATATATGGGATTCTACTCTCTCATGCTCAGACTCTTATTTCTAAAAATTAAATACATGATTATGTGTATGTGATGTATATTTGAGCATTGGGGGCTCTGGCATACATATGGGGTCGGAAGACAACTGAGTTGGTTCTCTCCTTCCAATTTTATTTGAATCGCATAGATTAAACTCAGGTCCTTAAGTTCATCACACACTAAGTCATTTCTCCAGGCAAGACTCTGATCTTTAATAGTGCCTCCTGCACTCTAAATTTACCAACATCCTCCTTTTTATTTTATATAAGTATATTTATTGCTAAAATACAAGATATCATGAACTACAGTTCTCTCTGGAAGAAATCTAATTCCATCTCTATTTTCTTGATCCACTTTAAAGCCACTTTAAAGTAAAAGCTAAAAAAATTGTGCCTATTTCTCTACTTCACACGATTCATATGTGGTGGTCAATATGAGACTCCTCTGTATAAACTCATGGCAAGACTCTTCCATGGTCTGGTTAAGGGGAAGGTTTTTATTGTAGATATAAGAGAGAGAGTTAGAATGACAGA
>NC_022010.1:93027141-93030282 GCF_000317375.1 Microtus ochrogaster
GAGAGAGAAAGAAGTCGGCTGAACATGGCCAACAACAGACTGCACATGGCCAGGGCTATCTGAGAGAGAGAAGAACAATGGGGGGTAAAGAAGAGAGAAAACATAAAATAGCTGGTGTAGGAGCCTAGAGAAGTGCCAAATTATAAGGAGGATAAGTAGTTGCTGGGTGATAGGGTTGGTAAATCCACAGGCTGGAGGGATTTTAAGGTAGAGGAGGGGATAAACAGGTGTGGTAGTTTGAATGTAGTTGACCCTATTAGCTCATAGAAAGTAATACTATCAGGAGGTGTGGCTTTGTTGGAGTGGTATGGCTTTGTTGGAGGAAAGTGTATCACTGTAAGGTCAGGCTTTGTGGTTTCATATGATCACAATACTGCCTAGTATCTCAGTTGACTTTCTGTGGCCTGTAGCATGTAGGATTCTCAGTTACTTCTCCAGAAACATGTCTGCCTTCATGCCACCATGCTCCCTGCTATGTTGACAATGGATTGAACCTCTGAATTTAAGTGCTGAGTTGTAAGTGGGCCACCCCAATTAAATGTTTTCATTGATAAGAGTTGCCATGGTCATGGTGCCTCTTCACAGCAATAGAAACTGTAATTAAGACAGAAGGGTTAGGATGGTAGTATGGACATAAAAATGCTGGTGAGTGTCACAGGTGCAGGTTACTTATAGAGCCATCTGTCCCTTTTGCTGGAGATAAGGATAGATGAGAATGGACTTCTCAAGTTTCTGAGGAATTCTGCCTTTTATCTAAGCACCAGAAATCCTCTTATAGTCTAGATTGAGCTGGGCTTTGGACAAGACAGTGGGTCTGCCATTTTTGGGGATGAGGCAGGGTACCCTTTGTGCCTGACAACCCCAGGAAAAGACTCTGGCATGTGATTACTTGGTCCCCAGTTGGTAGTCTTGTTTAGGTGGCTTAGGAAGTGTGGCCTTGCTGGAGGAAGTGGGTCACTGAGTGCAGGCTTTGAGGTTTCAAAGCTGCACATGGTTACCAGTGTGTTGTCTCTGCTTCCCGTGTGTGGCTAATGAGCTCTCAACTGTGCCTGCTGTCTCCTGCCTCCAGCCATGATTCCGTGACCCAATGGCCTCTTATACGTTTAGAACCATAAGCCCTTACTTCTGCATGTTGTCTTCGTCATAATGTTTTATCATATAAATAGAAAAAAATAACTAATACATTAAACAACACAAACAACTTTGCTGCAGCATGAGTTTTGTTTGTATAATTAATAGAACAACAATGGAAGCGTTTCCACTTGGCCTTTTGGTTCTTACACAGCTAAACAGGTTGCTAGGGTGAGGTCTTGATCATCACTGTATCAATTTTGTTTCTCTTTGCATGACTTGCATCTGCAAATTCATTGTAGCACTATTATCTTATACAGAATATTTCCAGTGTCAATAAAAAATTACACATTATTTTTTAATCTATTTAAAATTATTTCATTTAAAATTATTCTGTTAGCTATTTAGTGTGTGTGCTTGTCATGGCACAGCACATGCAGCGGTCTGATGACAGCTCTCAGGAGCCAGGTTTCTCTTTTCATCTCGGGCCCTAGGAATCAAACTCAGGTCATTAGGCTTATTTGTCCAATGCCCTTCCCTACTGAGCCAAGTTGCCTGCCCAGAAAATTCCTTTAGTATGAGTGTGTGGTTTCTAGGGAAGCATGACAAGAGCTTTTCACATAAAGAGCTAGGCCCGTGGGCTGCTCTTGGTGGTGTGAGTGAGAAAGTGCATGCAGCGATTTCTTCTTTCTCTTTTTCTGTAAATGCATGTTTTGCCTGCATGAATGACTGTGACCCACAAGAGTCCCATAGAGGCTGGAAGGGGGCATTTGTTCCTTAGCAACTGGAGTTACAGAGACTTGTGATCTGCCACACAGGTGCTAGGGATTGAAACCCCAGTTCCCTGGAAAAGCAGCCAGTGCTCTCAACTCCTGAGCCATCTCTCTAGCACCCAGTGTTGAGGTCTCAGTGATTCCAGGGGATTTTAAAGAGTATAGACTGGCGGTTTTATGGAGCATGAAAGAAATTTGGGGAACCAAGAAGAAAGCTCAGACTCTCTGGAACTCAGAGAGTGAAACAGGGAGATGACTGCACTCACACCTGTTAAAAACCAAAACCACAGAATGTTCCAGAAGGCTGGATAACAATTAGGATCAGCATCTCAGCTGGAGTACCTCAGTTAATCAACCAATCATAGTGGGTTTGAGATTATATGCAAACAATGACTGGTCCCTGCAAACATTTTGCAGAAACTTGAATTAAAAAATAAACAAATAAAACAAAACAATCCCCCAGTAATTCTCTGATTCACTCTATTTACAGAGTGATTGCTTCACCCCTCAACCCCTTAACAAGAATGCTCTTTCACTTGAGATTGCTAGATACTAGATATTCTCTTATCCTAGACTTAGGCTGTGAACCTCCAGACAGAGCATTATTACATGTATGGAAGTGTGTTATCCTCAGAGGGGCACACACAAAGGAGCTGTGATTCTTTAGTATAAATGAAGCACAAGACAGGTGCCTCAAACCCCAAGTAACAAACACACGCCTTTGTGCTAAAATGACGTCTCAAAATTGTCTTAAGATGTCGGTGCTGGAGAGATGGCTCAGTGGTAGAGGCTCCAAATGGTGATTCCCAGCACTAATGTCAGGAGGCACCCAAGGAATCCAGAGCCTTTGGTCTCTGTGGCACTTGTGTTTATGGACATTTAATACTCTTTCTACATGCATACACATGGATAAAAATAAAAATTTTTAAATCTTACAATTTATCCCAAGTTTCAATTTGCAGAAAGACAAAATGCAAAATGCTTCATGGAATAGCTTAAACTGTTTGCGATGGTTTGGATGAGAACAGGCCCATAGACTCATATATTTGAATGTTTGGTTGCCAGGGAGTGGCACTAGTTGAAAGCATTAGGCAATATGGCCTTGTTGGAGCAGGTGTGGCCTTGCTGGAGAAAGTGTGTCACTGGGGGCAAACTTTGAGGTTTCAATCGTCTAAGGTAGGCTCAGTGACTTGCTCTCCCTGCTGCCTGCATGCTGCCAGGCTTGCCTGCCATGTTGCTAATGGGCTAAACCTCTGAAAGTGTAAGCAAGACCCAATTAAATACTTTTTTTTTTTTT
>NC_022010.1:93030407-93080851 GCF_000317375.1 Microtus ochrogaster
TGGCTAATACTTTCTTTTATAAGAGCTCCAGCCATCATGGTGTCTCTTCACAGCAATAGAATACTGAATCGGACACTGTTTTAAAATGAACATTAATTAAATCGTGTCTTCCTTTATTGATCAAGCCAATGTGTACCTAAAATGTCTTCCTGCAAAACAGTTTCTACTTTCTCTTGAATTAATGTCTCTGTTTGACTTTCCGTTGTTTTCCTGGGTTATAGATTGGCCTGGGATGGGAGCACCGATGGAGAGAGTGAGGAATAAAATGCAGTTCATTTTAAGTTTTCTTTATATCCACATATTTATACTATCCACAGCAATATCATTGGCAAACAAGGGAAGATCTGAATTCACAGGGTTTTGGGTTTTTTTTTTTTTTTGTAAGTAAAACCTACATATTCCTAGGCAGAACTTCAGGTCAGCTTTCTGGATATTGACAAATGACAAAATCAAGTCTTGTGAGTTGTGTCAGTTCACTGGTCAGGTTCACTGAGTCCTCACTGTGGGTCCAGTCTTGTTTCACATGTTTCAGACTGAGATATAAAAGAAATAGATCAAGATCCCTTTCTAATAGAGTTAACAATTTAAAAGGAGATGGACAGTCAAAAGTACAACACATGCTCTCTTAGAAGACAGAAAGTACCATGGGGGAAAAGTAGATCAGAACAAAGAGTCAGATGCTGGAGTGAGAAAGGGCAAACTGACCTTTAATCTAAGTCTTGAATGAAGTGAGCAAGCCAAAATTTTAGGCAAAGCCTTGAGATAAGAGAGATGAAAAAATGTGTTGTGAGCAAAGAGAAGAAAAGTATCATTCACCATGTTCATTTCTGCGTAGTGACTAGATAGTCTATGTCCAATGAGTAAGTACTGAGATAAAATAAATCATAAGGGCATAAAAGCAGTTTGCGAATGGAGATATGTGACTTTGGGAAGCATTATCATATACTTTGTTTTAACATGAGGCGTGAATGACCAACCAAGCAAGGGTAGATAAGTGGAAGAAGACACAACAGTGAGTTGAACCAGAGAAGAAAGGACCAATGGAGAGGTTATTCCTCCTACACCCATCTGAAATGTGTTTCTTCAAGTTGAGCAGAAAAGGGTAAAGATAAAGGAAGGATTGGAAGCGGATGTACTTAGAAGGTATGTTGTGTTGTTCCTTTATAAAATGGACTGATAGAAGGAACATGAATATGGATGTGAAAATAATATCCTACGAAGTCATCAAATTTAGAATTTACTCACTATATTTTTACTGTTGAGCATTCTATAAATTTATTATTTTTTTAATTTATACAGGTATACAAAAAATATAATTGCATCTACTCACTCTTTCTTCCTCCAGTTACTCCACATCTTCCCAACATGCCCCTTTCCCAATTTCATTTCTTTTCATCTGTTTCTGATAGTCTACTGTCTTAGTTAGAGCTTCTATTGCTGTGAAGAGACACTGTCACCACAACAATTCTTATAAAGGATAACTTGTAAGTGGCTGGCTTACAGTTCAGAGGTTTAGTCCATTATCATCGTGGTGGGGAGTATGGCAGCATTTAGGCAGACATGGTACTGGAGCGGTAGCCAAGAGTTCTACACTCTGATTTGAAGATAGCAGGGATAGAGTTACACTGGGCCTGACTTGAGAGCATCTGAAACCTCAAAGCCCACCCCTAAAACACACTTCCTCCAACAAGGCCACATCTACCCTCAAGGCCACACCTCCTAGTAGTGTCACCCCTGCGAGACTATTGGAACCAATTCCAAATAGTCACATCTACTAAACTCCAGCTAGTGCTGCTCATATGTGTATGGATATGGGAAACCTAAAAGTGGCCACATTCTCAGAGAAGAATGATTCCCCCTATCTATCAATTCCCAATTGCTCCTCAGCAAAGGAAGGAGCCTGGAGATCATCTATATCAGAATTTGAACAGATAATTACAGTTGCTGTGAGTTCATGAAACTGCTCACCTTTTCTATGTTGTATGGTACATAGACAAATTAACATAGAAACACTAATAAGATTCTCTAACTCAAGATTAAGGGCTTTGTATGTAAAATCTTCTGCACTCAATATATTTATATGTAGAGCTGCTGAGATACCAGCCCATTGGGGCGTGGTCTCTCTCTTTAAAAAAGCAGCCACTTCCCTCCTCTCTCTCTCTTTGCTTCCTGATGCATTTTCGGGGACTAGACTCCTTCCTGATTGCACAGAGGGCTGTTGTCTGGGACGGTGATCTGTAAGTTTTTCCCCCTTTAAATAAATACCACCCTATTAATCATAATTCCAAACTGGTGTGGGATTGTTTGTGACTTACGCCTTCATAGAACTTCTAGAAGATTCTCAACATGTATTTGTCAAATTATTAATATATAACCTTTGCTCTTTATTGAGAATTTTTTTTATGTGGAAGCTGTACTTTTGTTTAATGAGGACTCTAAGAACTTTTTTCAATACTTTACCAAGAGACATATGTACATACTGCCTCAACACCAGTTTATTGAGACAGATTGCACATTTTCTCCATAATTACTTCTCAGAACTCCTTGGCAGGTAGACACAGTGGATGTGAAATTTCTATTTATCTTAATTCTGGTTGGCTAGCTATTGCAGTTAATGACACAGCCACTGAGAGTATGACTACGTTTAAAGATAAGATGAATTGTTTCTTTTTTACCCAGATCTCTGCTCAAAACCACAGCTTCAATCTATACTTATTTGGGAATGCTCTGAAAATCTGACATTGTTTCAGTGAGAGTTTTTTTAATGGTTCTTGAAGGAGCAGAGCCTAAGAAACCTGTTTCATCCTTCAAAAGCTAGCCTTGTTGCTTACCAGGATAAGAGGAGATGGCGTTGATGTGGGCTGCCCTGATGACACCCACACGGGTCCCCCGGTTATTCTTCATGCACATGCAGATGCATATAGCAATTCCTGCAATGACCCCCATGATGAACACGATTCCAAACACGATACCGGCAATTGCAGTGCCCCTAGGAAGGAAAACAAAAGCACGTTGGCCTCAATAGTCTGAAAGGCATTGCACCTTAAATATAGCTCATTGCTCTAAGTTAAGTGTTTCTTCACTTTTGTGCTTAAGGGAACGTGTTTTATTTATTTATTAAGAGAAATCTTTAAATTAATTATACAATTGGTCTCTTGTATTCAATAGGTAAGAAAAATTGAAAACCTATAGGAAAGCTCTGTATGGTACCCTGGATGTCAATCTGCAGAAGAATGAAAATAGATTCAAATGTATCACCATGCACAAAACTCAAGTCCAAATGGATTAAAGACCTCAATATCAGTCCGAACACACTGAACCTGATAGAAGAGAAAGTGGGAAGTACTCTACAACACATGGGCACAGGAGACCACTTCCTACGTATAACCCCAGCGGCACAAACATTAAGGGCCTCATTGAATAAATGGGACCTCCTGAGACTGAGAAGCTTCTGTAAAGCAAAGGACATTGTCACTAAGACAAAAAGGCAACCCACTGACTGGGAGAAGATCTTCACCAACCCCGCAACTGACAAGGGTCTGATCTCCAAAATATATAAAGAACTCAAGAAACTAGACTGCAAAAGGCTAATCAACCCAACTATAAAATGGGGCACTGAGCTGAACAGAGAATTCTCAACAGATGAAGTTCAAATGGCCAAAGACACTTAAGGTCATGCTCAACTTCCTTAGTGATCAGGGAAATGCAAATCAAGACAACTTTAAGATACCATCTTATACCTGTCAGAATGGCTAAAATAAAAAACAAAAATGATAGCCTTTGCTGGAGAGGTTGTGGAGAAAGAGGTACCCTCATCTATTGCTGGTGGGAATGCAAACTTGTGCAACCACTCTGGAAAGCAGTGTGGCAGTTTCTCAGGAAATTCGGGATCAAACTACCCCTGGACCCAGCAATACCACTCTTGGGAATATACCCAAGAGATGCCCTATCATACAACAAAAGTATATGCTCAACTATGTTCATAGCAGCATTGTTTGTAATAGCCAGAACCTGGAAACAACCTAGATGCCCTTCAATGGAAGAATGGATGAAGAAAGTATGGAATTTATACATATTAGAGTACTACTCAGCAGTAAAAAACAATGACTTCTTGAATTTTGCATGCAAATGGATGGAAATAGAAAACACTATCCTGAGTGAGGTAAGCCAGACCCAAAAAGAAGAACATGGGATGTACTCACTCATATTTGGTTTCTAGCCATAAATAAAGGACATTGAGCCTATATTTAGTGATCCTAGAGAAGCTAAATAAGAAGGAGAACCCAAAGAAAAACATATAGGCATCCTTCTGAATATTAACCTTCATCAGGCGATGAAAGGAGACAGAGACCCACATTGGAGCACCAGACAGAAATCTCAAGGTCCAAATCAGGAGCAGAAGGAGAGAGAGCACGAGCAAGGAACTCAGGACCACGAGGGGTGCACCCACACACTGAGACAATGGGAATGTTCTATGGGGAACTCACCAAGGCCAGCTGGCCTGGGTCTGAAAAGGCCTGGGATAAAACCGGACTTGCTGAACATAGCGGACAATGAGGACTACTGAGAACTCAAGAACAATGGCAATGGGTTTTTGATCCTACTGCATGTACTGGCTTTGTGGGAGCCTAGGCAGTTTGGATGCTCACCTTACTAGACCTGGATGGAGGTGGGTGGTCCTTGGACTTCCCACAGGGCAGGGAACACTGATTGCTCTTTGCGCTGATGAGGGAGGGGGACTTGACTGGGGGAGGGGGAGGGAAATGGGAGGCAGTGGCGGGGAAGAGACAGAAATCTTTAATAGATAAATAAATTAATTAAAAAAATGGAAAGAGATAACTCTCAGTCTCCTGGAGGCAGGATCACTATTTTTGGACTGAGATCCAGGTAAAAGCCAGGGACTAGTTGCTTTGCTTTTCTGATCTTCAAGTTGAACTCCAATATCTGTTTCTCAGTTTTTATTAATCATGCTAAAGATGGCAAAAAATAAGTATATAATAAGCTAGGATAATATTTGTTTCAATGAAAAACCTTAAATTCAACTTAAAATTTATTCTTTATTAAAATGCTTCATAGAATAAAGGGGACTTTTTCCTCGTAAAACAAAGAAAACTGAATGTAACAGCTGTGCTCTTGCACAAATAAAAACAGACATTGATCCAGTTATATCTCTATGAAAATGTAACTGTTTTTTGATTATTATAATATAAAGCATATTACAGGTATACCAAACAATCCTACAGGTCAGGCAGTTATAGAAAGGTTAAATCAAACTATAAAGGACATGTTCAACACACAAAAAGGGATGGAAAATTACCCCAGAATTAGATTGCATAACGATTTATTAACCTTGAATTTTCCTAACATTAATGAGAGAGAAACAAAGGCAGCAGAGAGATGTAGGATAATAGAAAAGACTTCTGAATTAAATCAGCTGGTGTATTTCAAGGATGTATTGACCTCAGATAGAAACCAGAAGATGTGCTACATTGGGGAAGGGGTTTTGTTCTTGTTTTCACAGGAGAAGAAAAACTATGGATCCCATCAAAATTAATAAAGATTCCATTTGAAAAGAAGAACCACTTTAGACAGAGAAATAACCGTTCATCCAGAGAAGCAACAATTGTATGGGTGATAATGAAATCTCAGAAGAGTTAGGGCAGGCTTTTGTTCTTGTCTTTGCATGAAAATATACATCTTCAAAAAGCCAAGATACCTTGGACTTTGGATGTCTAAAGAGGAAAGATAACTATTCAGAAAGGATCACTGAACAAAGAGAAATGTGACTTTTGAGGACAGGTCATCTGCAACTTAAAATTTCATAGTACATTCTCTGTCCCCATATATATGTATATATCCCAGTAGAAATATAAACTCACTTAGAAAATCAAAGCTGGCTTTGAAGTTGGACAATGGCTATCCTTCTCCAAATTTAAGCATGTTGTTAAAAGAAAAATTCAGAGTTTCTTTTTCATGTTACAAGTCATTAATATGGGACAGAAAGAAGAAAGATCTCAAGAAAAATTTTACTTTTATCCATACCTATTTTGTCTACATCATATCTTTCATTGAATATATGTCTATGTGAATAATCTTTAAGGGTTTTTTTTTTTTTACAATGAACAGTAGATTTTCCTGCAGTAATCTTTGAAGTTTCCAGGAAGAAGATGGGGCCCCACAAGAACTCCACCTGGTTGATATGATGTCATGATGCTGATAGTGCTACTTTAAGACTGGTTTTGGGCACCAGCTGCTCAAGATGGTTCCAACTTGGTTAAACTGAAATGGTGCACCTTTTATTTTCATTTGTTTTAAAACATCATTTTCAGCCTCTTTCCTTACCTCTGAGTGTACTGATGCCATCTGTATCCTTTAAAACTTTCTATACTCCTTGTGTTTTATCCGCCCTGTCTGAATTCCTTTCTTTTCATTGTACAATTTGATGACTCTCATGTTTAGTGTTCCACTCAATGTCTGGTCATCTATGAGTCCTCCCTGCTTTATTTTGGATGTGGCTAAGGTCTGTTACCCAAAGGCACATGTGTTGGGAGCTTGCTCACCAATGTGGATTGTGAGGAAGTAAAAGGATGAGCCCGATGGGAGGAGGTCAGGTCTTTGAGAGTTTTCAGGATTTCCCTCACTCTCCTTGTTCCCTCTTACCTGTGTTCTCACCATGATTCCATCACTAATGTGATAGACACAGCTAGATGGGGTCTTGCTAGAGGTGGAGTCATGCTGTTTAGACTTTGGGATTTGAAAACTGTGAGATAAACAAGCTCGTTTCCTTCTTTCTTTATAAAAGCACGGGTATTTTGTTATAGAAATGAAGTGCAGACTAATGAACCCTTCTTTCAAAACTTACCTCTCTGAGGAGTAGAAGGGGGATGTGGGGGGGGGGTAGGTTGAAGGAATTGGAGGAAAGGAGGGAGTGGAAACTGGAATTGGTATGTAAAAGGAAAAATATGGTTTGTTTTCTTAAAAAAAAACAAAATAAAAAAAGAGGTTCTGAATAGCCACTCGTAACCTTAGTGAGCAAGGCCGAAAGGCAGAATTTGATAAATGAAACTTGTAAGGTCAGTTTTCATATTTCTTTTTCTTGATGAGTTTCTTGTCCTCAGGAAAAGCAGATTTTTTTTTCCAGTTTTGTTCTTGAAGAACATGAATCTAACTGGAAATTCCCTAAAGCTTGGACTTTTGGATGGAGAGGTATTGAATTTTCACAGGCCCTCATATGTTTGCTCCAGGCACACAATCTTGTTCTGTCATGACTGCTGCCTTTTACCTTTAAAACCATGGCTTCTGAAGCCAGACTACCCTCTAACTGCAGCTTGGACAACTCAAACAAATTGCACATCCTCTCTTCACCTCAGTTTTGTTGTTCTTGAAATGACAGTAGGCTTGGTGCTTATCAGCCTCTCCTGCCAGATTTCTTGTTCTGGATTTGTGTTCATGACTCATTTGCTGGATAAATAGATTCCTACTGCCAGGGCACTGTGCACATCTATCCCACATCTTCTATGATTAGCTCATAACCTCCACCCAAAAGCAAGGTATCTTACAAGCTAGAAAGATTGGAATGGTGAAAAGGACAATATGTGTGTGGCATATTGTATGACGGTCCCTGAGGCAACCTTGTAGTCTGCAAACATTCGTGTTTCTACAGTGGAGGTTGGATGTTAATATGCACACATTGCCCAGAGACCACTAGGAAACCTTGGGTTGCTTCAAAGCCTCTTCTTGCACCAATCGACCCTTCCATGCACTTCTGAAATCCTTAAATGTTCTAAAAAGTGAAAACAAAGAGTCTGAACTGATGTTACCTAGAAGACATTTCATCTCCAAGACTCTTACCCAACTCACTTAAGAAACAGAACCCCACCGAGGAATCCAAAGCACTCTTATTTACAGGAATTTTTATTTTGTTTTTTGAATCACAGAGGTTGAACAGGTGGCAAATTTGGAAGTGTTTCTATAAGCAGTTAAAGAAAAGCTGAGTCTAATAGTTTCACCGCAAAGAGAAAGACTTGTAGGCAGAGGTAATATGATGAAAAAAATGAAAAGTTATCAGGAAATCTCCTTTGTATCATAATTTTCAGTTTTTGATAAGATGAAATTGAAGGACTTAATTCATGTCCCTGAAATAATCAATGGCTCAATTATTTAAGCAAAGAGTTTCCAAATCAAACTGGACCCAATTTATGTTCATTATTCCTCTTCTCTGAAACAGAAAAAAGTGGGACATAAAGTGCATTTTGTTCCTCTGTTGACAGTTCTGGTGATGGCGTATCCCCCTAAGGTCATGTGGGTTGCAGCAGTGTGCTAAATGAGGTTGCTAGATTTTTCTGGATTAAATCTTAATTCTGGTGTCCTTGATCCTTTGCTGCCCAATAGCAATTGTAAATTAGTGCCTAATACACTCTAAGTATAGAATTTATAGCACCATTTATCAATTAAAAGAAAGAATAAACATTGCAATCTTTGGTATTTAAATAACTCGGTCAGAAAAGAGAAAAAAAAGTTTAGCATGATTATTTCTTGAAAAAACTTTTAGGAATTTTTTTTTTGAAAGAATGCTTTGCAAGATGAGCACATTTCTTCTCCCTTCATGTTTTTTTTGCTACAAGCCGCAACATTATACAGTAATTGCTCAGCCATATTTTCACAAGCAACTTATCATAACCAAGGGATCTGATAAAGACTAAACCAAAAAGTAAGGCTTTTTGGCGTTATTGCTTTGTGAATAAAGTGGTTGTCCTTTGCTGTAGATTTTTTGCTGTAGCTAACTCCCTTTCTGTTATGTATTTGGGAATTATTTCTCACAGTTCAGAACTGTTTAGTGAAAAGGGTTTTCCACTACCGTGCCTTGTTCCTCTCTCCTAGGTAAGCACAGAGATCTGCCTTCCTGTAATTATCTTTATCAGCAGGCATTTGGGTCCAGGCATAAAGCATCCCATTTAAGATATCCACAGATCTCCAAGGACATACAATTACTACCTGCCCAAGCTGCTGCTCTGGTTTTACCCCATAACATCTACGATCAGAACAGTTGATAACAGCATAGGCCAGAACTGATAATTTAGAGGCCTGAATCTCTTCTCTTAGAGCAATAAGTCTGACTGCAGACCTAGGTCCATAGAAATTACAGTTTCCAGTGTATGTGCTTTCTGATCAAGAGCCAGAAGCTTCCCCTAGATTGCCTAGTTACCTCACAGCCTTGACGCTTACTGGGAAAAGTACATGACCGAAGTACATTGATATGTTTATACGAAAATGTCATAATGAAATCCACTATTTCATGTGCTAATTACGTAGGTCAATTAGAATACACATATACACCCTCCTAAACAAAAAAGATTCAGAGAGCTTCTAGATTGGTATATACACTGAGGTACTGGGACAGGGGTATGTCATGAATGAGCATTGTTACAGGTCCCCAGACCTTAGCACAACTGACTCCATGATAGACACATCATTCAGGCCTTGGAATCCAACGCATAGGCAGCACCACCTGCCAAATCAGAAGAAAGACCTAAGCCATCAAAGTTCATTGTTCAGGGAAAGTCCCTAAACATATGGACTTTGCTTTTTGGCTTCCATCGTTATGATTCTGTCTAACTGTTCTTGCTAACTGGGATGTATCAGACCAGGATGTGAACTTTGTACTTAAAAGTTCACCCTAAAAAGGGCTGGGGACTGCACCAGGGTCCTGAACACCCAATATAATTGCTGGCTAACTAATAAAGATTTTCTATTGACTTGAACCCATGTCTGAGTGGTCTTCTCTGTAGGACACGTAACAGGAATGAAGCTCTGAAAGTGCCAACACCCCTTCCCAACACTTTATGCATCTTACATCTGGTTCTTTCTGACAATAGCCAATAACAATAGCAAATACCAATAACAGCAAGTATGGGTTTTCTTGAGTCCTGCAAGGCATTCCTACAAATGCTCAAGACTCATTGTGAAGAAGTAGGAAAGCTTTGTAGCCAAGGCACAAGGAAGTGCTGATAACCTGGCGACTGGATATTTGCATCTGGCATCTGAGGGGAAGAAAAGCTTACGGGACTAAGTCCCTACCTGGAGGAATCTGAAGCTAATTCCAGTTAGTTAAGATGACAATGGAATGGCATTGTAGGAAAGCAAACTGAGCTTGGTGGCACGTGTCTATCTCAACATCCGGACTGGAGACTGAGATAGGAAGGTGAAACTTCAAGGCCTTCCTGTGCCACATAGTGAGTTAAGACAGCCTGAGTGACCTAGTGAGACTTGCTGTCCAAATGAAACTTAAAAATAAGACTGATCTTAGCAAGCTCAGCAAAGCAATTTCTCAGTATGGAGGAGGCCTGGGTTCAGTCCCCAGTACTGCACGTGCGTGGGTGTGTGGATGCATGAGTGTGTGTGTATGAAAGAGACATAGAAAATATACACTTCTTTCTTTGCCTTGTTGAAAACAAAACAAGCAGCAACAACAAAACGCAACAACCCTAGAACAAAATTATTGACTAAAAGTTTGTAACAAAGTGACATTTTCAAATAGAATCTGATAATACGTTACTGTGATAATATTTACAATTCACTTTTCCTAAGCTCAGCTTTGCCACAGCAATTTAGTACAGCCATCTTGACACTATTTTCCTATTAAGTGATATTTATGTAAAATAGTAAATATGAAAAAAATTGTGTAGTATTTTCTTTCCTCTCTGACATGAGTCAATTTGTAAATACATATTATATTACAATATAATACAATATTTATGAGTTTTCTGTGTAGTGATTTAATGGTATCAATCACAACAAGGCAGGAGGGTAAAGAGAAGCCTCAGAAAACCAAAGGCCCTCATGAAAATATTAAGAATCAGAAAAAAAAAATTCTGTTAGGAAAAATCTTTCATATAGACATAAGATTTTCTAAGAACTGTTGTGAGAAATTTCTCCAGGAGTGGGAGTGTGTGTGTGTGCATGTGTGGGTGAGTGTGTGTATGTGGGGGGGGGACTAGGCAAATCTGCCTCATTTCTTCCTAAGTCTTCTTGACAAAACACAGAATAATTACATCAAAGTTCACTGGGAGGAGTAATAAGTTTATAGAATTTATTTATAGAGAAATGGGTGAGGTGTTATAGTCAGGAACATGGGAGACCTTAAAGGAGCCACACTGGAGGGTCTAAATCCAGCATGGATGATGGCTCTCCCATGGTTGGGTAGATAGAGCCCCTTCCCTAGTTCTTCCCAGCTTTTCACTTCTGGCCCTTCCCCGAGACCGCATACAATTAGGGCAGAGTTGCCTTCCACTGGTTGGACAGAGGGCTGTATATTTGGATAAGGTTCCAAGACCCTGCCATCCTTTCCTTCTTTGAGAAATAGACAAGAATCAGTAAGTCTTACTGCAATAATCCTTTGCAAGTGAACGCAGCTGAACTTGGCAGCAGTATAGCTGGAGGATATGCCTGCATAACAATAGCAATAGACAGGGTTTTTAAGAGTGGGCTTGCTGGTTAAAAAAAAAAAAAACACCAATTTTCACAAGAGTAAATTTATAATGAGTTCATTTTTTATCATAACAAATTAAATGTGAGTCAAATTGTTTAGTCCTTTTGCATGGAAAATTAAAGGGCCCAACTTATTTATGATAATCGATACATGATGTGACAGAAGAATGCAGAAAATCATATTTCAACAAAGGAAAAAGTAAGACATATACATAAAGAATGAAATGTGGCAAAATTACCCAATGCAATATTCCAATTACCCAATAGTCTGGGGGTTTTGAGCAATGGATTAAAGTAGCACTCTTCAAAGCCAAAATTTTAGCAAAACATTTCACTAATTTATAATAAGGTATACAATTTAATAAATTTTCAGCTTGCTTAACTTAGAAGGAATAAATGTATTTTTCTATGATATTTTACTAGATAATCACATTGTTGTAAGACTAGAAAGACAATTGTCTGGAGTCAAAACTCAGCAGTTGAGAGCACTGGCTGCTCTCGCAGAGGCCCCAGGTTCTTTCCCCCACACCCCAACGTGTCTGCAATTCTAATGCCAAGGAATCCATAGCCTTTTCTGGTCTCCATATGTACCTTCACACACGTTAAGTCATGTCAGAGAGGAAGGAAAACATTATTCAATTTTTTCATATTTACTATTTTGCATAAATATCACTTAATAAGAAAACAGTGTCAAGATATCTGTACTAAATTGCTGTGGCAAAGCTGAGCTTAGTAAATCCTCATAGGACACACAGAGGAGCACAAGTCAATGGATAACAGTTTCCAGTTCTTTCGTAACTTCCAATAAAGACTGCAGGCCCTCCAAACTGCTTTGTTTTTCTCATCTCTATAGCTAGCTTCATATACACATAAACACCATGTTGGAAGCCTATGATGTCAAGTGTATGGTCATTATTATTCTATAAAGAAACTATAGGTGAAGATTAGAATCACTAATATACATGACTTCACCAATGTTACTACTCTGTGAATAACAGAGGTAAGTTACTATAAATTCCCTAGGAGAAAAGTGCTACATGAAATCATGAAAATGATTCACAAAAGAGAAAAAAAAGAAAAAGAATAATTGTCTTGGCCTATTTGGATTTCATAGGGATTTTTTTTTTAATGTTTTCACTGGTTGCAGGGTGGAAAATTTCAAATCCACTTGCACATTGACTGTCCTCTCCCAGACAGGGCAGCAGCTGGCTTTCGTGGCCTACAGCTGAAGGGTCTCCAAGGTCTCCAAGACTGGCTTCCTGAAAGAACTGAAAGAGTAGGTGACAGATCTCGATGGGATAATGAGTCGAGGAGCCTTGGCTGGAGTTTACTTACATGGTTCTGCTGACAGCCTGAATATACATTCAAACCTGGCCACTCTCCCAAACAACTGTGATGCTCTCCCTGGACCCTGTCTGTGCCTAGACAAACCTGTGATTGATCACTGTCTACTGAGGTTGTCTCCTGTCTATGGGGTGCCGGGATCTGACACTTATCCTTTGGATGCCACTCGTATGAGCTGGAGGCTGCCCAGACCTGGCAGCTGCTGCCTTGTCACACTTCTCTCCTGGCCTTGCTCACAGGCTCACCTGTGCCAGCCTGCTGTGATGAATTGGAGCCGTCATCTTTGGCTCCTTCCTAGGACCTAGCCTCATTCTCATCAAAGTCATTCATAAGCAATCCACTCTACCCAGGCCGCTGTTTCATTTGCTCTCAGTATAGATGATTATATCTATGTTCAAATTGTTCCTGGGTTTATATCTTACTATTATCTACTTGCAAAAAATTTCCATTTTTATTTTGCTCATTTCAATAGGAATCAGTTGCAGGGAAGGAATGTGATTAGCTAGCTGGGAACAATCTCTAGATCACTACTCATAGCCAAGGCCGGGATTATTTGGAATGACCCAGCTTGCCTTACTTGCCTTCCTCAAGCCTGTCGTTTGTAACCACAGAAGAAAAATGTAAATGACATCAAGGTGGTGTGGAAGCAGAAATAAGTGGTTGGCTAACAAAGACATATATGTTCATATACGTAGTTGGATTTTCTTTGGACTGCCAGCTCCCAAAATGACACAGAGACTTTTTATTAATTATGAAATCTTGGCCTTAGCTTAAGCTTGTTTCAAACTAGCTCTTATAACTGAAATTAATCCATTTATATTATGTATGTTTTGCCATGAGGCTGGTCACCTCTCCTCTGTACTCTCTATCCAACTTCCTCTGTGTCTCGCTGGTGAAATCTGCACCTCCTTGATTATTCCCCCAAGTTCCCCTCTCTTCCCTGTAGTCCTGCCTATCCACTCCTGCCTACCTATTGTGAATTGAACACTTTATTAAGCCAATCATGTGTCTTAGCAGACACTCACCTTCACAGTGTAATAAAACGATTATCCCACAACACATATACATTGTAGATTTGTATAGTTGGTAATACCAAAATTCCGGGCTGGCTTTTGGGTGGGAAGATTAGGGAACTCTTCAATGATGTCATAAAGGATTTGAGACAGGAAAGGATGGGAAATCGGGTGAGAGGTCCAGGTATGGATTGGTGTTATCGTGGATAGTAGATAACACGAAGAAAATCTAGTAAAAAGAATTGTACAGTGATCTTGGGAAAGAACACAGAAGATTCAGCTTGACAGTGGTCCAGGGAAGAGGCTGAGGATGTGGGAGTGGAACAGCAGAAAATCCAGTGAGGGTTGTCTTTGACTCATCAAATCAAACTCCCAGAAACCTATTGCAACCATCTGCTACATTAAGGCACTCAAAGCTTTTGAATAACCCTAGTATGTAAAGGTTACTAAGCCTGGAGGTAACATAAATATTATTGTGAAAAGTCAGATTTTAAAATGCTCCTGTATGGCTATATATGACTATAAGGTTTTAGGATGAATTTAGTCTATCAGATCTTTTATAACTCCCCCAAAATTGCTCTATAGAAGGGGTTCTATGACCATTTACAGGAAACACAAGAAGGGTCAGACTAGTGGTCAGACCAGAAGGGATGCTAGGGCACAAACTTGTCCATCTTTTTGCTTAATAGCTGGAAAATAGCATATTTTCTAAAGGTGAATGTATATTTAGAAGACACATCTATTTTTAACTGTATTCAGTAGAACTGTAAGATAACAGGCACATACCAATAAGAACTTTGCTTCAGTCTCTAATCAATGACCTGGCAAATGACCTTTGTGTGCTTAAACTTCTGTGAATCATAAATTAAAAATTAGTCTTTGAGTTATTCTTATATAACATCATGCAGTCTGATCTTGCTACTCAGATTTTTGTTCAGTTAGAATCTAATTATTTGGGGTTCCCTCAAGCTCCTCAGCACTCTGACTAATTAACAGAAATTCTACTTTAGTAACATGGTTGCTGCAGGTCAGCAAAGGAAAACAAAGTAGATAGAAAAATCTTACCCTAATGAGCACTAAAATAGAAAAAAAGATTGGAATTGGATTAAATTTCAGTGTGATGATTAATTATGGAGCAATAGGAACAAAGTTCAATTCACATTACTAGTTGTAAATCAAACTGTATTTATTCACATAATTCTTTGGCAATATGTCCATTTCTGAGAGGGAAATATACCTCTTTCCAATAATTCTTATCTCACTTATACTCAAAGAAAGAAACAATCTTTGCCTGTGGAGATGTGATAATCATATAGAAAGCAATAAATATTTCATATGAATAATTATAATTGTATGTTGTCATTGCCTATCTAGTGCTTTAATCTTTCTCTCTCTATGTCTCTCTCCCTATCTCAGTCTCTCTCTCCGTCTCTCCCCACCCCCCAGTCTCAGCATGTAGCCCAGATTGGCATCAAATTAAGACTGCTCTGGCATCTGCTTCTTAAGTTCTGGAAGTATAGGTAGATGGCCCTATGCATGTCACCAAGATGGCTCCTAAAATAATAATGCTTATCTTAGAAAGATAGAGTTTTATCTCAAAGATATTAGAAAAAACCCAAAGCCTACACTATGATGGCAGATATTGTATATGACTTCTTTTAATTTTAGATAATTAAAGAGCCAAGATATCAATTAGCCCTATTTTCTCTTTCCACAATGTATATATGTATTGAAATATCATTGTAAACACATACATTAACTATTTTTCTCATTTGCCAATTAAAATACATTGAAAGATTAAAAAAAGAAATGGAGTACTCTTTCCTTAAAAGCGGAACATTTCCTTTGGTGGACGTACACAGAGATATTGATTCTGACATTTCTGCTGCATTAAATTGACTGAATGTGGTTTCAAACTGGGTCCTGTTGTGTCATTGATATCACACATTTTATTTGGTTTGAAATTTCAAGAAGCAGCTAAATTTGGTGAGTCATCCCTATATACTTTCCTCAGAGTAGTGAAGACCCCATCTTTTCATATAATCATGTGTTACAAGTATTTTTCTGTTGATATTAGGGTGGCCTAGAAGATAATACATTTGACCTCCACCAGAAAAGATGCACCATTACACAGCAGTTATATCTGATATCTGAGATAATAAGGTATTTAAAACCTTTTAATTTAAATAAGACATAAAATGTGAGTTATTTAAGGAAGAAAACTAAGGAACTAAGAGCCGATAGAAGCACAAAAGGATGCAAGGCTGTTTTAAGAGCACAGAGTTCAACATGGTAGATGTTCTTTCTGTCTTCAATGGTAGGAAGGCAATTGACTAATGGCTGAGCGTACATAGAAATCAGTCCATGGTCAAGGGGCTTAGAGCCATAGTTGAGTGGGTGATAACAGAAGAGGTTAGGTGCCAGTGGTCAACTTGTGTTTCTGAAGGATGAAGGTTGCAAACAGAAGTAAAAATAAATTTCAGGAGCAAGAATGGAGATAAGGACACCTGCTGGGATGTTGCTAAGTGACTGGGGTGAGGGAAGATAATGGCTAGTATAGTGGTTCAGTGAGGAGAGGGGGTCCCTACAAAGGTTACATCAAAGTCCTAATCCTCAGATCCTGGGAATGCTGTGGTGTTTGGAAACAACCATTGGCAGATGCAGTTCATTTAAGGATTTTGAGGTATTGTGATCATTTTGGGCAATCTGAGTAGGGACCGAGTCCAGTGGCAACTGTTGTCATAAGGACAAACAAGGAGGATGTGACAAACAAAAAAGAAGGCAGCATGATCATGATGGACTAAGTGCTGGGACATTGCTGGGACAAGTCTCAGCACAGGCAGAGGGATAACATTGACACTGAAATCTGGACATCTACACTAGAGATGGCTAGGGAGTTGGGGTCCTGTTTGACATCCGTTTCTGGTCTCCAGACCTTCAGGAAACACATTTCTGACGTTTTAAATTAGAAAGGTTTCTTTAAGGTCATTTCCCATGTCTGCTGCACGTTGGTGGTCTTATAGTAAGGCAAGGGAATCCGCAGGAGGAAGGAGGCAATTCAGGTAAGTAGGGATTCTGAGCAAGCCCAGCAGAGCAGGACCCAGCCGTATGATAAATGAATAGCTAGAAGCCAGTTTGAGCAGGCATGCAGGCAGCTACATTTGTGAAAATCTGCTGGGTCAGAATGCTCCTATTTGAAGATCAGCAAGTGGATCAGACTAGCTAGAGGAAGATAATGTTTTTGAGTAATAGAAAGCAAAACTAGAAAGGGAATAAAATTAAAGAGAACTCAGTATTTGCTTGGGAGAGTAAGAGTTCATAGCAGTGTAGTGACTCTACCATAGAATAGGCAGAATTTATACCCTGTTCAAATGGAGGGCAGTCAGCTTGGGTGGCTATAACTAAAATTACATACAAGGCTTAAACAGGAGATATTTATTTCTTACAGTTCTGGAGGCTGATGTGGGATTCATCTCTGTATGCTGTGAATATGTTTTATTACCATTGGTTAATAAAGAAGCTGCTTTGGGCAGAATAGAGCTAGGCAGGAATTACAAGCAGAGATAGGGGAGAAAAGTAGGTGGAGTCAAAGAGATGCCATATAGTTGCCCAAGGAGACAGACGCTGCCAGAACCTTCCCAGTAAACCATGAGTCTTGTGGTAAAATACAAAATAATAGGAGTGGGTTAATTTAAGATGTAAGAGCTAGCTAGGAATATGGCAGAGTCATTGGCCAAGCAGTGTTGCAATTAATATAGTTTCTGTGTGATTATATCAGATCTGGGCAGCCAGGAAATGAAGAAGCAGCCTCTGTCTACAGGAGGCCAGAAAGTTCAAGGTGAGAATGTCTGCTTGCAGATGGCTGCTTTCCTTCTGTCTTCGCATGCCAGAGAAAGGAATCTCTGATGTGTCTGCTGCTTCCTATGTTCATTCATTTCATCATAGGCTTCTACCTTTCTATTCTCATTTAAGTCCATTGAAGACTTCAGCTTTCTAGTACCACCGTAATGCCACCATGTTGCAAGCTGCACTCTAATGGAGAAGCAAATAATCATTTCATGATGAAGAATTTGATGACCCGTGGTCCACATGTTGATTACACAGCAGTATCATGTGGGACAGATTCTAACATACCCTCCTGAAAGAGTAATAGGACCACTCCAGGGGAGTTGGTTTATATATATGATGAAGACCAGCAGGTGACACACAGATAAAGGGAGGGTTATCACTTGGAGGTGTCTACAAGTTCATGTTCTCAGGAAAGGAGAGGCTCTGCAGTGAGACACAGCTATAAAAGGGGCACAGCAGGCACAGAAAGCATGCAGCAGTGCTGAGCTGCTGCAGCCTTGTGTGGTTCTCTACTCCTCTTCTCTTCTGCACCCTGCCCCAAGCTCTCATAGTGCTAAGACAGCTATAGAGTTATCTGCATCTCTCTTCCAAAACATGTGGCCCACCAACTGTTGGCTTTGGGTGGCAGGTACAGAGAAGCTTCACTTGATATCTGGAATGTTTGCTGACATCGTAGATGAAATACTTAAATTCATTTTTTTTTTTGTTGGAGTCTGTTTGCCTTGCTGGTAAGCCACAGACACATGGCACTACACAGATTAATATAAATGGGTAAATTAAGATGTAAGAGCTAGCCAATAAGAAGACAGAGCTAATAGGCCAAACAGTGATTTAATTAATACAGTTTCTATGTGGTTATTTTGAGTCTGGGGAGCTGGGAACAAACATGCAGGCTCCAACAACATCTTTTGAGTACTGGTATCTTGAGACTTATAAGACCTAAGGGTTAAGTGTGAGCCAAAAACTCATAGGTTCTGCTACATGTGAACCAGCAGATGGGGAAAACTTCCAGGGAACAGCAGTGCAGTAGCTGTGACGTGCTCCTCCAATAAGCTACATGCTTCTTCTATGTGTCTTGGCACTGAGAGCACAGGACAGACATTTCCTCCTAAGAGATGCTAGTGGGGGAAACCCTTGTTTAGAAGATAACCAACAAGGTGGCAAAGGTTCCTGCTGAATGTTTGCTTTCCTCTTCCTTGGTGCTGGATGCAGCCTGTGAGGTCAATCTCATCTCCTGACGGTGAGAGGATGTTTTACACAGAACTTTGGAAAGCATCACATGTGGATTCCGTTTGCTTTCCTGGGTCAAGGGAAAAGTCTGGAGCAAGGTCCATGTAATAACCCGGGCTGGAGAGGAGGAATTGAAATTCTTCTCCATCATTTGGCCACATGCTATCTTTTCCCTCACCTCACACTTAGCTATCTCAGCATCATGTTCTTCACCTGTGTACAGAGGAGATAACGAATCCCCGTTTCATCTCTTGTTATCTTGATGGAAGGATCCTTACAGTCAGAGTAAATAAAATTCTGACCACTATGTACCTTTCTAAAGGATTATAAAAATTAACAACAGTCTGCTCAAGACATACTGAGAGAGGCGAGGATGACGGTGAGGGGGAGGGAGGAATGGATAGTATTAATAAGTGTCAAGGGATATGCATGTTTTAAAGATTGTGGAAAAAACCAAACTGCAGAGGACTTTGGTTTGTTTAGCCTAATATCACAGTGATTCATGGCAGAACTGAATTTGTACAACAATAACCAAAACACAAGAGCAGTCACAAGGCATGGCAATCCAAGACATTAGTAGTGAATTACTCTTTGCATCCTGAACAAGTAATCAGATTTTACATCACAGCATTGGTCTGTATACTCAGACCAAGATGAAATCCCGCAGCATGCCTGGGAAATTTGGAATTATCTGCATAGGAAAGCAAAAATGGAAGGCAGGTATCCAGAAGCAGCATCATGACAAGACTACAGGGACACGCTGGTGCTCTGGATTCAAAGCATACCATAGGAAGAGTTAACATTTATCCATCAAATTGATTATGGCCTTGTTTATAATAATATAAAAGGGAATGAAATGAAGATACATATGAAACTTTCCTAGAAAGATATCTTAGTGGTATGTGGAATGCAGAACAAACTAGGCAAGTAGAGTAAGCAATATTTACCTTGGCTAAATTTATAGAGCAATACTGCAATAAAATAATAAGAATGTGTTATTTGTGAATCTTAGACAGTGTTAAAGGAAACAAAAAGTTACCAGGTTACTACTATACACTAATTATTTCAGTCTATAACCTCCCTGAAAAACATAAAGTACTCTGCCCTTCAAGTTTCTCTAGGTCTCTGCCTTCACAAGGGTAAGATGTAAATCCATGCTTCCTCTTTCCTTCTCCTTCTCCTCCTTCCTGTGGAAGACTTAGTCTTTTGTGTACATACAAAAGACATCCATGTCAATCCATGAATTAATCCCGAGTGTGGTTTGTGTTTCCCATTGTTTGCAGGTTGCAATATCCAAGTGCGCTGTAATGGACACTACAGAGAAGTCATTTCTTCCTCACAACCACGTGGAACAGGTGGAAATTCTACCATTGTTGAGTATTTTTAGGATGATTCTTTTCTTTTTACTCCTTATTCACATATGGCATTTTATTTTTTCTAAGATATTTATAACCTGACTGATAGAGATAGTCTGAAGATATTTGTTGCAGTTAAAAAAAACCCATCTATTTAATAATTAACTCTGAGGTAAGTGGGCCAAGGAAAATGAAAGTGGACAGAACTGTGGGAAGTTTAATGTTATTTGCTTCTCTTGTTTTCAGAAGGCTCGGGTTTACAGCCTCATTTGATTCCCTACAGATACAAAGCCACTCACTGTGACAACAGCCCTAATTTCAGTGTAGCAATTTAACACTATGAAGGGTACTTTGAGATTCTATTATAAGAAGCAATTTGTGAAGAATCCCTTTTTCTAGAGCATTTGAAATCTGGTCCTGAGGACCCACTCTTAAATATTTAACCACTTCTCTCAATATGCAAAAAAATTAGTAAAACTATTTTATAATTAAATTAAATCAAACTTTTACTTGAAAAAATATTAAATATTATATAACTTTGATAAAAGGTAAAATGCTATTAAAATAGCTATAAATATAATCTACTTTAAGAAATTATTTGAAACTCAAAATCTTTCATTTAAATTTTTTTAAAGTCATACACACATATGCACACAGAGGTATATATTATATATATAATATTTTTTCTTCCTCTTCCAAATTTACTATCTCTCATCTTATTTCTGTTCTCAGCATGATTTGTCTGGAAACTCTGTTGCCAGGAGACTGCTGCTGAAGACCATTCACTGCTGCTTCCTCTTTGAGATTTAAGATTTCCAATGAGGAGTCACAAAAATTATTGGTTTACTTATGAGCATGTAACTGTATTTTAAAAGATAGAATAAAATATTTGTCTAGATATTAGTGATTAATAAATCATATGTAACAATAAAGTAGAAGATGTAAGAAGAAAGAACTTTTTAAAAATTTCTATTGCATCAGAGAGAGAGATAGAAAGCGAAGGAGGAAGGTAAAAACAAAATCTCCATCTTGCTTATGAGACAATCCTCCTGTTCCTTGTTACTTACTTTTCCTGACTTTCCACACTACTCTGTAGATCTCTACTTTCTCTGGTTCTGCTCTGTTATTTGCTCAGTACCATCCTCTTCAGTTCATAGGAATTTTGAAACTTCCAATTCCATGAACGGGAACAAAAACAGCCATGGGTATGGACAGCAATCGAGGAAACAAAATGCAGTTATAAGAATTGCATACTGCATGGCTTTCTAGAATCTTATATTGGAATAGAATCCAAGAAACCAGGCCACCCACATGTCATCCAGATAACTCACAGTATTATGAGAAAATGCAATGAAAATAATCCTGCCATCTAGAAACTCTCTGAATTTCAACCCAACTCAGGAATGAAATCAGAGGGAAAACAGGACCTCTCATTTCCAAACTTTTATGGTCTTGATGTATTTATTTTGATTCTGTGGACTTTCAGTTTCATATAGTGTTCATGGTTTCCAAAGTACACGGAAATGTTCAAAACTAAAATTTACTTCAAAAACTATAGCCCTATGTAAATAAAGAACAGTTAAAAGCCTATACTGCAAATGAAAATAAGCTTCAACATAAGAATTCAGAGATGCCAGGGGATGTTACTTCCCCGGGAACTAAAGACGAAGTTCTGATGATCTCAGTTCTGTGTGTCACAGTGCAGTCACGCACCGGCTGTGTGACCTCACCAACCTTCAAGGTTTCTTTGAGTGTAAGGAAAAGGCACATTCTTGATGTTCTTCATTTTGGAGGGTAGTGCGAGAATCAAATGAGAGTATGTGTGAATTCGGCATGCGGAGAGTATCACAGAGGCTTGCTCTACCTTGGCTACGACTGTCAGCATTACATTTGGGTTAATTGAGCTGCTAAGACAGTTTGTTCAGGGCATCATGGGGCCCAGATAGTCACAAACTTCTGCTCAGAAAACGAAAGGAAGTCACTGTCTAAATAACACCATCTAAAGAGGATTAATCCTCCTTGAGGATGTAGGTAAATAGGAAAAATTTAACAAAATTTATAGCTCATTTTGTAGGCATGAGGGAGAAGGCCACCTCTTCCTTCTTGGAGATGGATAAAATCAAGGTTCTGCCTCTCTAAACTCTCCATGTCCTATTTTTTTTTTAACATGATCAAGCTTCTATCATCCTGACAATTTTAATATTAGTTGCTATTATTCTCCTATTGATTTTAATAGTACCTAAATATTAAATAAGTTGTTTGATAAATGTGGATGTGAGTGTGTGCCTATGGAACAGTTATCATACCCATTCAGTTTGTTGTCCCCCCAGTGTCTATTCCCAAAAGGGTATCACCTCTGTTCAATATTTTGGGGTTTATATTCTGTCTGTCAATAAAAGGACCTCGTGGTACTCAAAGCCACTGTTTTCATCCATGGCTAACTTTTAGCCCTCATCTACTAATTTTCCTTTATTTACATCCTAGATCACCTTGGCTCCATGCTCAAGTCATCCTCTTTCCATTATTCTCCTAATTCTAGTTCATCTACACGATGCTATTTTTTGACAAATAGAATCTTTTCTGAACAATTAGTTTCTGAGGTTTGGTGTCACCACATGTTTTTATTTATGAAATTTATGAATAGTAGTTTAGCAATATTATGGATTGTAAAGCAACTTGCCCAAAGGCTTAGAAAGGACTGGGAGAAAATAGCTTCTAAGTAGACTTGAAGGCAAACTGTAGGGGCAACTACACTCTCAAACTCAGCCTTTCTAATGAAGGCCTGGTTCCAGTCTGGGATTAAAATCATCATGCAACCTGCTTAGTTAACAGGATGCTGCTGTCCATGATTCCATATCAAGGCATCCAGTGCCCTGGCTTTTACTCTGGAGATCTGACCCACATGCTTATGTTGTAAATTTTTCCATTCTAGGAAAGAGAAACCACTTTAATTAAAAAGTTGCATGGACTCCCGTTGGGTTCTTTATTCAGTGTAGTTGTGTGCCCATTTGGTAAATAACCCTGGTCCCTCACTTGGCTACTTGCTTACATTTGCTTGATAAATAAACACGGCCCTTTTTTTAAAAAGAGTGGATCAGGGTTTGTAACTGATCACAGAGAAATATTGCATTCTTTATCACAGAATTAGCAAGCTTTGAGCTTAGAATTTTTTTCTATGCACTGCCAGAAAAGGTAGAGAATAATATAACACTAAAGACTGGGGAGAAAAAGCCACAGTGTCTCTGAAAAACGCTCTGCCTACAGGTTGCATCTAGCTCCACTTGAGTGTGCTTCGGGGTTCCTTTTACTTTCATCTTTCAGATTCACAGTGAATCTTGATACATGAGACATATGTCTCAATTCCTTTCAGTACCAACCATGTGAAAACAGATGACTCAACCACCACTATAAAAGCATGTTATGGCAGTAGTCAACCTTATGCTGACTAGAGGGAGGCTTCAAGTTGATGAGGCAAAACCCAGCACTGTCCCATCCCAAGACATATGCTACCCTGTAATAAGAAACACGGGGCTAAATATAAATACCAAACAATGCTGCATTGCTGCAGTTAGGCATCTTAGGTATCTTTATGTGCACCACTTGATCATTGCTTCTGGGATAGCTCCCTCAAGAGAAATCATTCCTTACACAAATTTTATTACCAAGGGGATAATTTTTCCTAACCATTTTCTCCTTTATAGTCAAAGAACCACACAGTATGATAAAGTGAAGCCAGCCATAGAAGAATTGCTGTTTAATAATAACCACTGCAGACCAATCAGAATTTTAAAGATAAATTATTCCTGGGCATCAAAATGTCAATGGACAACAAAATGCTCAAAAATAAACAAATAAACAACAAACAAAACATCAATAAATTTCTACATTGTAAAAGACCAACTTTGATATTAAAATTCCATTTACTTTTAAGTTATCCAATAAATGACTGAAATAAATGCCCATTTTCCTTAAGGCAGTATATCCCAACCCGATGCCCCTTTCTGTCTCTTGAGATCATTATTGTGTGTTTAAATACACTTACCACGTTCTCTTAGATATGTCCACACTCAGCAACGGGAGTAGCTTTGTATTTAGAGTTCAACAGTGATTGAGCACCTACTATTTGCCTTCGCTTCAGTGGTTTGACTTTCAAAGAGTTGTCTTATGGTGCTGAGGCCAGTAAGTTCAAAGTCACCTCTGATCTAAAGAGTACTGAAGCTGAGGCCAAGGGAGACTTCCCAAATGTTTTCACATATAAACAGAAGCTGAAAGCAGTAGGAAACTGTGAGATAGACAAGGTGTGAAACTCTTCCATTGAAGGGCATGGTTTTTGTAAAGTCACAGATGTGTGAAATAGCTTATGGCATTAGGAAAACAAATGACATTATATGGCTGTGGCAGCCAGTGCAATCTAGAAGCGACAAAGGATGAGCTAAAAATGCATCCAGGAATTTGATCATGAGGGAGTCTTTAAGCCCAACGAGGAGGGAGGGAGGATGGCATAAGTCAGTTTAATTTTGTAGAGATACTGTGTGTAACAGGGTGGAGTGAGATAAAGAGGCCAGAGCAGCTCCCCGGGAGCAATTTCCTCAATTCACATGCCAGTAAGCAAGAGCTAACAGTGAGGCTGTAGGTTGTAGGAGAGGGGGATTGGAGAGACATGTAGGAGAAAAAAAAAAAAACTTCTAGTAATGCCTGGAGCTTCTGATTGAGGAAGTCTAGGGAATTTTCCAGACCAGGAAGAGCCATACAATGCTCATAAATCCCAGGGTTCTTTGAGTATCCATCTAGATGTACGACAGTAAACCCTGAAATCAATACTTCTCTGTCATAACCTAGGACATGCCAAGTGATTGCTTTGTATGTTATGGAATTACATTTTCTGATTATCTTTGTAATTTATGAGAGATAATACTCTTGCAAGGATCTCTTTGACAGCTGTTTGGCAAATATTTCAAATGAGGAAACTGCAACTGAAGTTATAGGGAACTTAGAAGCCTTGTTGTCATCACTATGATGTACATTGTGAACTTTCAGCTAGAATTACTCCTAGGTCAAGTGTCACAGGATGAAATGGCAGCATTACATTGCCATAGTAACTAATGCAAGTAACTGTTCAGTATCATAAAAAAAACTTTTGCTCTTAAATTTTTTGTAGGTTTTTTTTGCATTTTAGATTTTCTTTGTTCATTATTTTTGTTTCAAAGAGAGAAAGAAAAAGAACACAAAGTTGGGTAAATGGAGAGGTGAGGAGTATTGGGGAGGGTTTTGGAGAGGGTAAACATGATCAAAATACATTGAATGAGAAGGGTTTTTTTTTCTAATAAAAATACCCTCTGGGGAAAGCAGCTAAATTCATGTAAGTTACTACATTTTATTTTATTTTTCATTGGCTTACAATTTAACTCATAATAAGGGCTGAAGTTCTGACAGTTGCTTGAAATAACCCCTGTGATGTGCCTCACTACTTACCTCTTTCACCCTAAGCCATGTCTGCAATGTAGACACACAGTCAGATCAAGAGAGCTGACATGGCCATCTATTCGGTTATATTACCTCTCTGGATTAAGAACATCCAGAACCTCTGCACAAGCTGTGTGGACGTTTATAGTTTATTATTGACACCTATTCTTGTCCTACTGTGCTGCACAAGACGAAAAGTGTCTTTCTGCTTTAAGGTTATGCCTCTGTACTGGGCCACATTATTTTTATTTCCTTCCTAATACCCTTCCCAGGCTTTAATAATTAATATTTTACTTTCTACTTCTTAGAGATGAACTTATGAGTCTCTACACCTACATGAGAACATGTAACATTTGACTGTTTTGTGCCTGGTTTATTTTAGGTAATATGTCCTCCAGTTTCACTCATGTTGTTGCAAATGTAGAAATTTATTCTTTCTGGATGAATAATATTCAACATTGCACACATGTCATATTTTCTTTATCCATGCTCCTATTCTTGAAAACCTAGGTTGATCCCACATGTTGTCAATTGTGAGTTGCACACGTATTTCATTGCCTTACAATATCTACCTTCTAGGAGATTTCTGAATCATTTCAAAATCTTGTTTTTCAGGGAGAGGGCTCAATTATTAAACTGTCTGCTCTCCAAGTGCAAGAAACTGAATTTGGATCCCTCGAACCAATGCAAAGAAAGCTGTGTATGCCTGGGTGTGCCTGCCACCCCAGCTTTGGGGGAAGTAGAGATAGGCAGATTGCTGGAGCTCATTGGCCATCCAGAGAAGCCCGGGGTATGAACTTTGGTCTTTGTGAGCGACCTTGGCTCAAAAACTAAAGGTGGAGAGCAATCTTGGAAAAATGTGCAATGTAGACCTTGGACCTCCACATATATGAACTTGCTGCACATACATACACAGATGCAACCCATCACAGAGCTTGTAAGCAGAATTTCCAACTGTAGGCTGACATTCAAATTCAAGTACACAGAGAAAGCTCCTTAATACACAGGAGAAATATGTTCAGATAAGATAAAACAAATTGTGTTTTCATTTTACATCAAGACTGATAAAGTTAGCTTACAATTAGGACCATAGGGAATGTTACTCTTTTCAGATGTGAGGGTTATTTCAACAGTGAAATAAGTTCATGAATTGACATTAGCTTGATTTGTTTTATGAATTGACATTAACCATTTTGTATTTGTGAATTGACATTAGCTTGTTTTGTACTTATGGAGCACAGAAAGATTAATTAAAGAATATAAAACTACACATTTAGAGACTATGAGGGGACTTTTCTCCACGTGGCCTCTGACTCTCAATACACTCAATTCTGGAAGTGTGTGTGTGAGCTCTGTGTGGGGATCCCCATCCTGAATAGAAGTGTACAATGTACTTCACCAACTGCTCTTGATTCCTGACTACTTAGCACAGAGTGTGATGATGACCACATGGCAGGTATTTGAAAATTCTTATTATGTTGTATTGAAAGATATATCAACATTGTTTAATGGTATTATTTTTATAGACCTGGATGATTAATGGATGCATTTCTTGCTAAATATCAAAGTAAATTAATTTAAACTCTTGTAGGTCTTCCCAAGGTGGTTGTTAATGAAAAATGGCTAATATCAATAACAGCAGTAACGATATTCAGTTAGCCATGTTCGGAAAAGTAAAGAGAAAAAAGGAAGAAACCAGTCTCTTATGTAAATTCAATTCAAAATGCAAAACTAAGTGTATATACGTTATCTACTTACAAAGCAAATAAATCCTCTCTATGAGTAGTTCATCTATTCACTATGTTTGTGTCCATCTGTATCTAGCAGTAAATATTTCATGTAGTAAGTTGCTGTTTGCTCTGTGGAAACTCCATCTGTTACTGCATTGAAAGAAGTTCCTTACTGCTAGTGGCTGTATTATACGCACTAAACATTAGGAATATCTTCAAAGTCACTTGAGGCCACAGATAGAAAGCTTAAAGTATTAGAGATCATAAACTAGTGGCTTAGGTTAAGCAATGCACAGAATACAGATGAGAATCTTCTAATTAAACCATGTCATGAAATTTCCTGTTTTCTTATTGGTCTACCTAGCTAGCCCAGCTATGCTGCTTAAAAGAGAATGGACTCAGCCCAGCCAGACATCAATAGACACCCTCAGCCAGGCACAGGCAGTCAGATGGCACATGGACACCACAGGGTCACTGCACCAGTGCCCTGAAATATGCCAAAGGATGACTTTTAAAGCAAAGTGACAGAGCCCAGTGCAGCGTATTCCACAGGGTGCATTTTCTGGTGCTGCGATGCAGTAGGACATGGTTGTTGCAAGTGACTGCTTCTTTGTTTTTACTTGCTGAAAGCATATACTACTGTCTTCATTCAACGATGTGAGCTACTCCTCCATGCAAAAGATTATAACCTTGAGAAAGATTGCACTTTTCTTTTATTTTCTTTTGAATGCTTCCATTAAGTTCTGTGACAAGAACAATACTCAGCCAGATAGCTACAGTGCCCAGTTGAGGGCACATTGTGAAAAGTGCTTAGAATAAAAAGATTAAGAAAGTAGCTATGTAAAAATAGAAATTCCAAGATTAGAAGATGTAGCTATACACATACACACACAGACACTGCACACACACACACACACATACACACATCATTCATACACATCACACACATTACAGACACTATACACATGCCCAAAACAAACAAACAAACACACACACACACACACACACATATATATCACATACACCATACGTATACATACATACACACCACAACACCATATCACACCATATATTCATACATACACCACACACACCGTCACAAATAGACACCACATATAAACTGCTTGAATAATGACAGCAAAATAACCTGTTTTCTTTCTCAACACTCATGTTTTCCTGCTAGTCTGCTCTTATTCAGAGAAGCAGTAATGTAGTGAGAAAACTCTCAATGACTTTCTACCGTGACCTTTCATCTTAACAACTCCAGCTGTATCATTTACATTGAGCCTATATACCAGGACTCACCAGGCTACAGCCGGAGAAGACAAGAATTTGGACTTGTTCCTTTTTTTAAATGTTCAGTTAGCTATCAACATCATTTTTCTTCACATTGTCAAATAGTTGTGGTAATTTAATTCACAATAACATTTTGTCAAATTAAATTTTGCTGTTCATAAATAAATTTGGGGGATGCGTTCTCTCATTTACCCAGTCGCTGAGTATGACTTCTTTTGAGCTACAAGGGCAGGGCTGACTAATTGCGCCCTAGAGTACACAAGCTTCAGAGCCTAAAATGTCTGCTATTTGGCCATATAAAACACACAAAAGTTGTCAAAGCCTCAGTGTAATGAGCAAGCCCCTGCCAGTTGGCAGAGTGTAATTTGTGTGGCTGGCTATGTCCCACCATGCTACCATCAAACATCTGTCATCCTAAGTGTTTTCCTCACGCAGCCATTTCTGGGTTTCTGGAGTCTGGACGAGTTGAGAATGTTTTTATTTAACATTTCCACTCACACCTTATTCTTCCCATGGTGCCACTTTACCAGCCCTGTGACTGCAATGCTACTCTGCTCTTTACCTTCTGATACTTAACACTGAAAATAAGGTTCAAACATCACTTTCCTTATGGCATTTCAGAGACATGTCAAGCTAATTTGAATTTCTGATGCAAGGAATCCACATGGTACTTTGAACTTCCTGAAGGTACTTTCTGTATCCCATCTTGCACGGTCATGTACCCAGCTCCTATCTGCTCCTGGATCATATAGTCCTTAAGTGTTAGCACTGTACGTGGTCATCTTTGCACTTTTAATGGTCTTTCAGATAGATGCAGGCCCTATACCATCTCCATAGGCTGAGTTTAAGTCTAGGAGTCAAACACTTAGTTAACTCACAGTTCCATCCTTCTTTAGTTTAAGGTCCCAAGGAAATGCCAGTGCCATTGTAAAACACACATTAGGGTTGTAATAAAGGTGTGACGGGCAGGCTGAGTTCTACAAGAAACAAAAGAGTTTGGAAAGGCATGAGCCCAGATGTGAATCCAACAGATGGTACACCGAAGACCAGCTAGACTCTAAAATATGAGATGCTATCACGGATTAGAGAGAATCCACTGTATAAACTCATTTGAATAGAGCCCTAAACACTAAGGGTTCCTTAAATTACTCCTGATTCTACTTATACATATAACCCGGAGCCTGGAGATGAGAGGAACCTTAGCTGCAGGTGAAGATGAGAGACACTGAGCAGAGAAGCAAGCAGCGTGAGGAGAGGGCCCAAGTGGAAGAAATTGACTTAGCACTTACTACTTACTTACCAGAGCCCACGGGCCGACCATCACAATTTCTCATGATACACATGTAATAACTGTATGAGGAAGCTAAATTCCCATGGTCTATGCGCAAAAAAGTGTAGGCTAACAGAGATTAAGTAGTTGGTGGAACAGAGGACTAAAGGCAGGTAAGCATGAACCTAAATCAGTTCTGCTATATGCATCTTACTACAATATTATGCTTCATTAATAAATGCTATTAAATAAATAAGGAAGACAAAAATGTAGTAATGGATAACTTGTAAGGGTCCCACATAGAATGCCTGATAATATTACTACTTTCCCCACCATGCTTCCTTAAGTTTTTCTTTGTTAAATAGCTTGTGCCTTTTCTATAGCTGTCCCAAGTAGGATACAACTCATGTGTATTCTGTCCTATGTTGCCAAAAACACAGGGAGTAATTAAAAAAAAAATACTGGATCTGGGCATGGTGTTATCTCAACATTCAGGAAGCTGAGGAAGGAAGATCATGAATTCAAGGTCCACCTGGGATCTCTATAAGGAGACGCTACTTCACCAAGCAAACAATCAATAAATTAAACCAAGTAAAAGAACATAGTTAGTGCTTGGGGGCACTGCTTTAGATATCTGGCCATCAATCTCTTAGACAAAGTAGTTACCCTGAGTTTCAGTGCCTTTGCTACTTTGTTTATTTACCTTAGGGTCTTCTCAGTTAATCGCTGTCATTGTGCACCCTCTACATTGAAAGTCATGTTTCCAGTAGAACTCATTGCTGTCCCTGAATTCAGAAATGATCTTCTTCCTTCTCCAACTGGGTTTGCCTACGCTATTTATGCAGTAATGTACTTGATCTGAAATAGTAATTATATATATATATATATATATATATATATATATATATATGTTACAAATGTCAACATCCAATAATTTGGACTCACTTTTTTGAATCTCACACCTTTCTTATACTACCATTTATACAAAATCAGTGTTTCCAAAAGTCTTAGGTACTAACAATAATGCATAAAGAAAATATCACTTTCTTAGGCCTTGTAGCAGTTAAAATAAAATGGCCCCCATAGTCTTGGTTATTTGAATACTTGATCCCCAACTGGTAAATCTGGGTAGGTTTAGGAGGTATGACTTTGCTGGATGAAGTATGTCATGAGGGGTGGACTGTGAGATTTAGCAATTATGCGTCATCCCCTGTTTGCTCTTTGCTTCCTGCTTGTGGTTTAAGGTATGAGCTCTCAGCTTGCTGCTCCAGGTGCCATGCCTGCCTGTTGTCATGCCTGCCTGTTGCCCTCCTGCCTGTTGTCATGCCTGCCTGTTGCCCTCCTGCCTGTTGTCATGCCTGCCTGTTATCATGCCTGCTTGTTGCCATGATGGTGTTGGACTCTCATGCCTTTGGAACCACAAAGACCAAATAAACCCTTCTTTCTGTAAGTACTTTGGTCATGGCATCTTACAGAAATAGAAAAGTAACTAACATAGGCCACTTCATATTTTTAGGTTTTTTTTCCAAAAGTGTATTTTGAAATACATTAAAATGGAATCCTGAGGTTTTTTTCATATCACTCTTTTTTTCTGACTCCATTCTTACCAATTCATGGTAGTCTTTCTTCTGACTAGTTTTGTGGAAGGAAGCAGTTTTAAGAGATGGCAGAAGTTGGCATGAGTAAGTTAGAGTGTGTGTTCCTCCCTTTCTTCTTTTCTCCCTTTCTTTTATATGATGCAGGATCTCATTATGCAGCTTTGAATGATCCACTTGTCTTAGCCTTCAGAGTGCAGGGATCTTGAGAGAACTAAGTCAAGCAAGTGCTTCTCACTGCTAATAGTATGTATAGTGTTGTTGACATAAAAATCTCATTTTCAGTCTTTAAAGAAACTCTGCACTGATTGCATCCTAGGTTCATGGATGATGCCAAGAAGTTCTTTTCACATCCCTGTATAATTTCCTCTACCACATAATCTACAATGCTGTAACAGTCTGGGAACTTAAGAAAGTTCCTTTGAAAGACAGTTTGAACTGAAGGGCAAACCATATTGCAGAAGTTTTAAAGTATATTAAAAGAGACTTTACTTTTCACTTGATAAATATTTATCTTTATTAACAGGTGAAAATGGGTACTAAATTATAAAAAAATCATCTTCATTTTTAGTGTCCAAAGGAATATTTACCTCCATTACAACAACATCCTTCTAAAAACTGTATATTAAAGGGTACTGAAGGCAGAATATCAGACTGGATGGAATGTTCTACTAGGTAATAAATTTTTTACTTTTGATAGATTTACAGATGTCTCCCAAGATAAAATCAATTTTTAATTATCCACCTAACTAGACAACAGTGGCTGACTGTATTGTGCATGATAATGTTCAAAGTCCAAGTTGCTTTTATTGTTCACTAGAGAGTGTTATACATTTGAGGCAAAATTTGCTTCCAAATGTTTTCCTTTCCATAATATTAAAATCATGTATAAGCTAAAAATTAATGAAGGGGTCCTAGGAAATAATAAGTAGAAGGTTTAGCCAGGATTAAGAATTTACTAGGCTAATAGATCCAATTATAACTTTGACTATTATTTTTCAAGGTTAAAAAATAATAGCCTCTCAATAAAGTAAATTGCTGTGGAAGAATAACAACCTTATGCTAGGAATATCCAAATCTCCCTTCTAGGATCTATTTTTCACTTTTCATATTATTAAATATGGTTTTAATATGGTATTACTTCTAATCTTTTAAGTACTCTGTCAGATAAACTTAATTATTTTTCAGTGATGTGCGAGTAAAAGAAAATTGCAGGGGAAAACGTATTCACCTTATATTATTCAAATAATATAAGAATGTTATTTTGTTAAAGGAACAGACTCAGGGGAAATCAGAAATATGTTTAAATGCTATTAAAAGGGAAAGGAGGGCCGAAAAATTTGAGATAACCTAAATGATATTTTTTCTCGAAGCTGTAATAAACTCCAGATGGCTTTCACATGAACACAGACAGGCATTTCTTGGGAAGACCGGTATTTGTTTAAGACCTGCAGGTGTGTAATTGTTGCTCTCACAGAGACTTGAGGTCTTGACTCCTCTATCATTGAATCTCAACACCTACAGTGATTGACAGGACACAATCACAGAGTAGACGTTCCATCTTTGTGAGAGGATTGATGGCATAGACAGATGGATTTGCTCCTGAACTTGTAGGAAGGCAATACACCTTTTTCATATTAAGATAGACCATGACTTATTTCAATTAATGTTCAATGTAGAAGAACCACTCTACATTGGTGGAAGGATCTTGCTACAATGATTTAAAAAAAAAAAAAAGAGCTGGTGATGATGTGTGGGAGTCTTTGTCCATCAGAGGAGATTCAGACACAACTAGTGACTATATACCATGAAAAACTCTTTAGGAAAGCAAATTAAAGAATAATTTAATACTAAGGATAATCAATGTTTCTGAAGAGTCAATTGAATTGGAAAGGTTAAGAAATTTATCCAGAAATAGAGAGAAATTAAAGGCACTCTGGGCACAAACAGCAGCAGATTTAAGAGTATGTAGGATCAGCTTGGCAGAACACAGGATTTTTGACCCTGTGGTCATCCATAGGGCTGTCCAATCACATTCTTCACTGCCATCACTCTCATTCTCTTTTCTACTTGTGTTTGCATGCTCAGAATCCCTTTCCTTTTCCCTGTTCCCCCTCTCACTCATTTTCCTTACAGCAGAGTGTGCTGCCTGTGCCATCCTCTCTTCTCTTCCTGGGATAGAAGAGTGTCCAACCAAGTATAAACTAACCATAGGCAGCTATGATACTTTCAGTGAAATTAGAAATTCATTCTCTTTGTTGCACTAGCAACATTTCCAGTGCTCAGGTCACATTCAATCAGCACACTGGAGCTGGTAGAAATAGCATTGTTAACACTGCAGTGGAACCTGGCCTGTGGCAGATAACTAACATATACTTGCGGAAGAGGTAAGTAGCTGAATGAATACCCAAGAGGTCTGCCATAAACTGCAGCTTGATGTCGCTGTAAGGGGCTACTTTCTTCTCAAGAATCAGTCAAAGCCCTGTTTCTTGCTTATGTAAGGGAAATGAAAGAAAATAAGGAAGGAATAATGAAGGAAGGAAAGAAGAAAGTCAAAAGACTATGGCTGTAATATAGATTACTGTTAAGATATGAATAGCCAACTATTGCTAATGCTTATTTTTCTTCATGTGCATACATGTGTGTGTTAGTCTGAGTGAATGGATCAGAAGAGTGTCTGATTCCCTGGACCTGGAGTCACAGGCACTTGTGAACTGTCTGACAAAGATGCTGAGAATGAAACTCTGCTCCTCTGCAAGAGCAGCTAGTGCTTTTACCTGATGAACAGCTCTTTAGCCCTCAATAGCCAACTATTATGGACTATGTTTTGTATGCCCCTCAAATTCATGTATTGAAGCCCAAACTTTCAGTGTGATGGCATTTTGAAATGGGCCTGTGGGAAGACAAATGAAGTTATGAAATTAGTGTTTGTATACAAAGAGAAGCAAGACCAATATCTTGTGTGTCTGCTGGGTGACAAGACCAAAGTGATAAGACAGGTCTCTATAAGACAGAAAGGCTGCCTCATCATGAACTCAATCAGCCAGCACCTTAAGTATGTTCTTCCAGATCAAATACTGGTGAGGAATGTATACTAATTGGTAGCTTGTTAAAGTGGCCTGAGTGATGAAGACAAGACAACAAAGTTTGGATGGTATACCTTGTTTTGCTTTACCCATAGGAAACTATACCCTTGTTAGCCACACTGAGTGTGTGAAAAACAGTCTTTTCGCCACTGTTAGGACCGTCGGGAAGAACAGAAAGCTCCATTCTGTTTATCAGAAAAGAGGGAAGGAGAAGAAGGAATCTGTTTTGTTCTTTAATAAATAAAAATAAATAAGAAAAATGAAACCACTTGATTCCTCTAGCCGCATTTAATAATCCAGAAAATTAATGTCCAATTCTCTCAACTGGAATTAGCATTATTCTCACATAAAAACAAAAATAAGAATGGAGAATTTTGATAAATTTATACTTAGATTAATGAGATTTTTGTGCAATAGCTTGGTAAACTAGGATTGTATAAGTAAATTTTCTTAAATAATTTAGATTAAAAGTATTTTCTAAGGTTCAGATTTGACATTTAAGACAAACACATGCGCCATCTTACATTTTTTTTTTATTACAGGTTGCGAGAGGCTTATGTTTCTTGTGCTTAGGAATCTTATCCATTGAAGCATAACTATCCAACTTTGTTACTGTTTCATTCACCCAGCAATTCCAAACAGCTCACCCTGAATGTCTGGGCCACTCCCATTAGAGTTGATGTTGTGAAAAGGGAGAAATATGTTTGATTTGAGCAATATGAAACCGTAATCCTCTTTCCTCAGCTACAAACTCTACCAGACAGACTCAAATAAACTATCTTGCTGGAGAAATGGCAGCTTAAGCGGGCTTTGGCCGACTCAGTGGAGCTAGGATGCCCAGACACTGAAAGTGCTCCATCATCAACTTAGAAGAATCTCACTAATTTTTGCATATGTGATATGAGTGTGTGTATGTATGTTTACATGTGTGAACATATGTGTACACTTGCATTTTTAGGCCAGAGGTTGATATCAGGTATCTTTCCCATTCTACACTTTAAAAAAATTAAATCAAGGCAGGGTCTCTTGGTGAACCCAGAATTTGCCACATTCTTCTGGTCTATTTAGCCAGCTTTCCCTGGGGAACCCCCGTGTCTTCTTCTGACTGCTCTTTGTGCTGGCTGGCAACCTGAGACACAGTTCTTTACCAGCATGCTTGTGTGACAAAAATTTCTGTAATTTTTTTCTTTGAAAATCTGGGCATTTTAACTTTCTGCTTCACCAATCAAGGATTTTTTTTTTTTTCGAGACAGGGTTTCTCTGTAGCTTTGGAGCCTGTCCTGGCACTAGCTCTTGTAGACCAGGCTGGCCTCGAACTCACAGAGATCCGCCTGCCTCTGCCTCCCGAGTGCTGGGATTAAAGGCGTGCGCCACCACCGCCCGGCCAAACAAGGATTTTTTAAGCAATCGTCTACCTACCATCTGGAATGAACCGACCTGAACATCTTATTGCTTTGCCTCAAGTATTTATTTTCTTTCTTCCTTCTATTTTTCTTTCAACTCACACTTCTTATAAATATTGATTCTAGCTGGGCCACATTTTCTGTTCTTCTAAAGGCCTATACCCCTAAGTAATAGCATTCCTTTATCGAAATTTTATCTATGAATATTTCTACAAATTAGTTAACTTGTGTTTTTTTTCTTTTATCACTGTATTGAATTCCATTGCCTGACAATCTACAATTCATTTATACTTTCTTAAGTGGATGGTCTTGTGTGAGTTTATTGAAATACTTGCCTGCCCAATGACAAATAATGCTTCATTAAATGTCTTTTACCTTGATTTCATCATTGATTAATAGTTTCTCTTTACATTTCTACTAGTAATGGGAACAAAAGATGTTTGTCTAGCCCTAGGTGGTCTGTCCTCATGTGTTTAGGATTTGATTTAATTTTACATTGGTTGGTCTGTATGATACCATTTTGTCACTACTGTTCAATTTCTGTGTTGTTGCACTCTGTAAATGCCCCCATAAGTTCTTGAAAGGAATATAAATATCCTGCTTTTTCACAGAATTTTTTAGTAAAATTTTTACCTGCACTCTATTTCTTCAAATAGTTATCATTTATCTAAGTAATCTTTTGGTGTCTATGAGGTCTCTTAACATCTCTCATGGTTACTGGGGGGCATCACTCACTCCTCTTTAATATTCGGTCAATTTTGCTTTATTTCAGTCTAAGATAATGTGTCCAGTTGCAATGAATTAGGGCTGTGCCTTTGCAATGCTCAATGTGCAGCTGGATTGTGCTTTTCCCCCATAGTTAGTGATCATTTTATAAATAGTGCCTCTGCTTTCAGGTACGCCTTGTAGGGATTTTACTGCTGTTGTTTTCACTGAGATGGTTTGCAAGTCTTTCCTTTTATTAACATTTGTGTGATATAGCTCTTCCAGTCCCTTACTGTCAAAAATTTTCACCACTTATTTCTTTTATCTTAAAAAATCAATATGTAAGTAGTCTATCATAAATGATTCTGACATCTAATGGTTGCTAATAGGTTTATTTTTATTATAATTGTGACAATATGAGATTCTATGCAGTGGTGTGTGAGTGTGTATATGTCTGTGTACAGAGATATTTATGTTGTTATTGAGCAGTGAAGTTTCTTAATTAAAATGACATTATTATTATTTGCATATGGGCTATTTAGGGAATTTACAACAGTATATTGAATGGAAACTTCTCTGCTTCCTGAAAGATTGGTTTGTTAATTAAAGGTGTGATTGGCTCTGTGACCTCCCTGAGCCACTATAATCATTGCTTACATTTAAATCGTTTAACTGACTGTCTATGTGGATAGTTTCCACTGATTAAAGAATTCATTTTCCCCCAACTGTTTTTTTTTAAGTAAACAATCTCCAGTTTACTATCACCTGGCTTTATAAAAGATATACTTTAAAAGTCTTACATGATAGAAGCTACTTTCTTGTTAAGTTCATAAAAGCCATTTAAATTAATGGAGTAAATATTATACAACTATGCTTTAAATGAAAGAAAAAAAAACCCAACACCAACTAAAGACTCACTCCAAGAGCACACTGTTGGCGGAGACTACTAGTTCATTTCCTGGCTGCCCAGATCTGAAATAATCACATCGAAACTACATAAATTGCAACACTGCTTGACCAATGACTGTAGCGTATTCCTAGTTAGCTCTTCCATCTTAAATTAAACCATTTCTATGAATCTGTGTATCGCCATGTGGTTGTGGCCTACTGGTAAAATTCTGTTCAGCGTCTGTCTCCTGCAATGGCTACATGGCTTCTCTTTGACTCTGCCTGCTCTCTCCTCCTCTATAGCACACGATTCCACCTTGGCATTCAAGTACAGAATCTTGAAAACCCCTAGTTCCAGTCCGTAACCACTTTTAATTAAGTGTATTTGAAACTTCATAAGCCTCCTCCACACTTTTAATTCTTGTTTTGCATTTTTTTTCATCTTTAAGGTTGTAGAATAATCCCTGTCCTTGCTCTAGGGTCCTAGGTATCAAAGGGAATAAGGAAGGCAAAAATATTTTAAAATTCAGGAACTTCACTCAAGAACTGCACTATGCCCTGCAAACGCTATGACTTTGTTCATTTTATCTGCCTGAGAAAAGATACTCTTTTTTTTTTTCTGCATAAGAGAAGCCAGGAGTTTATATCAATCACTAAGAACAAAACAGAAAACAGAATGAGCTGACTCCAGATATGCAGAGAGACTTTGGATTAAAACTTTACCCCCAAGTGTCAGCTCTAATTCAGAATGTGCGTGCTCAGAAGTCAGACGATGGCTACCCTCTTGTAATTGGGCTACATAGGAAACAACAACAATTTAGACATTTGGAACTAGCTAAAGCCAGATAGTAAATAGAGATAGAAGTTCAGGAGCATTGACAGGTTCTACACTTTCTGTTTCCCTCCCCCTTTCAGACCAAAATTATATGAAAATAAAAATCTTGTCAATAAATGAGGGTTTGGAATTTATAACTAACAAACATAATTTCTGAAGTTCTCCACTTCCCCCCTTGATATTATGGCTGATGCACATGATATTTTAATTATGTAAAATAATCTGTCATGCATTTAACAAATAAAGTGTCTTTGTTTTAATTTTCACTCAGTGGTTGTCACATAAACCTACAAAGTTGACCAGAAAGAAAAGCCTAACAGTAGCTTTTAATTTTCTTTCTGGTTTTAGACATCTTTTCATTATATAGGCAATTACTAAGACTTGAACAGATTTATTTCCATCATCAAGTAAAGAAGGTTGGCGTGGGCACATTTCATTTCATTGTTACAGTTTTGTACCCCGTTTATGATGAGTCACACAACCAGTAAGACTCACAGCTCATCTGGAGCAGGCTATTTCTATAGAATACTGCTGCAAAATTGAATTTTGAAGTATCAGAATCTTTCCCAGAGATCTGGAGGAGATTTGGTTCAAATAATATAACAGTTCAGCCATCACTTGGTCTTTTCACTCATTGGGTCTCTAGAAATTCTACAAATTCAGAAATAATGAAGGTGAAGACAACATCATTTGTTTTGTTGTTAAAGTTTAGACAAAAAAAGGTGAACTCATAAAAAAAACACAGAAGCTTCAAGAAACAAACTCTAATTCTGTAATTAGAGCCATTCTTGTAAATAAAGGAAAAAGATAATTTCTAATGACTGAAAATCCAGAGATGTTCTTTGCTAGAAAGCATGACAGCTGTCAGTCAGTGAAAGAGGATCAAGAGGGACTACAGAAAAAATGATTTGACAGAGTAGAAATAAATACAGTTATTTTACACCCAAGCATTATCGTTTTGTTAATAAGTAAAGCTTTGATTTAGTCTCAAGGGTTTCTTTCAGACATTTGTCGTAAATAAGTTTTCCTAGAAATGTATTAATGTACTGCTGGAATGGCCTTAAATGGAGAAATAAGTGCACATAAAATTTAAGCTTTAGTTGGTCTGTTGAGATGGTGTTATCTTTTAAACTTGAATCATTTTCAGATCAGAAATCAATCTGACTTACTAAAAAGTGTGACTATAGACTCCAGGTGGGAATCAGTGAAGAAAAGGATAAGAGAAGGAGGAACACTCCATTAAAGCTCTTTAAAGCCTTCTAACAAAGATTTTCCCAGAGTGGGCAGATGGGTTAGCCCTCTGAGATTCTGTTGGTTACTGCCCTTTCTCCACCCATTATAGGCCGCAAGCAAAGGGCCAAAGGTATGGTGAAAATAACCTTCTCAGCAGTTCTAGGTGCTTCTCCACAGCGCTGGCATAAATACTCATTCATTGTACTTAGGTCTTGGAACAATCTTGTAAGTATAAGTTGTCATTGCTGCCAAACAGAAAAAGTGGGGTTCCAAAGAGTTTAGTAGCTTGCCTAAGGTAACAGCATAGTAGTTAATGAAGCATTTTGATTTGTTGAATGCCTAGTTAAGAGTCCATTCTGTGTTGAGCACATTATATATGCCCTTTTTGCTTATTTACAGTATTTTAGGAACTAATTGAGTTATTGGGGAATTAGATAAAGTAGCGTTTTAAAACCTAGATCCTTTAGCATATACTAAAGACACTTATTAAATGCCAGACATTAGATTTGGAAATTTCTCAGCTTGTGAAAAATACTGGTCTACATGGGAATTTTGTTTCAGCTTTAAAAGTTAGTGAATCTTCTTGGCTTTGAAAGAATGGGACTACATCTGTATACATCATAGTTTTGTGGGAACAACCATTATCATGTTCTTGGAAGATATGCCCTGCTGTGCAGAACTGGAGATTGGCTCAATAGCATGGCACTTAGAAACAGATCATGAAGGCACCAACAAGCACGTTTTGCAATGGCTAGAGCCAATGCCATCGATCCTAATTTCATTTAAATTAAAGTAACCAGCTGTGGGCAGTGCTGCTTTTGAAGGTCCCCATGGTTCACTGCAATTGGGTTTTATCTTATTAAGCACTTAGCTGTTTGCTACAATGACTAGGTGGGTAAAGATGTATCCAGAGCTTAAGGGCTCGGCCCTTCGATCTTAGGTGATAACAAAACTGGTCTTCTAAGGTTCTTTTTCTGACAATTCCATTTTACTGCTGTCCATCCCATCTTCTAGAGATAGTAATAAACTCTGTTGAACACTAATATGCATCAGCAAGAGTAGGGGCATTAGAATGGAGCATTTCCAGCCTAAACCATGATTGTTGTGCACTATGAAGCCTAGCTTTGCCATGCTCTTTGCTTGTGCATGTATATTGAGAAATGGCTTCTGGAACTCAAGATGCTCACAAGAAAGGGTGATTTCTTTGTCTATAATAAAATTATCTTTTATGAATGGGGTATTCTAGACCAAATGTTCTAAAACTGTCTATATAAAAAGTATTAGTTACTATATTAGAGTTCTTCAGAGAAATAGAGCCAACAGTACTTTAGTGCAATGGTATCTAAATTACAAACACTGACTCACAGGATTATGGAAGTCTAGATATCCCACCACAATCCATCTGAAAACTGGAGAAAAACAACAGTCAATGTTAGATTTGATCAGAGTCTGAGAACCACAAGTTGAGGAGGAGTTAATGGCTGCTGGTTGGAGTAAGTCCCAGCATCCACAGGTTTGAGAATCATGAACATTGAAGTCCAAGGACCAAATACAACCTTGTTCTGGCTGAGCCCTCAATGGATTAAATGGTTCCCACTCACTTTGACAAGAGTGATCCCTTACTCTGGATGAGAATTTAAATGCTCATCTTGTTCCTAAGTTTCGACACAGCACAGCTCAACTTTCCTTAGTGATTCAAGCACGTGGTATCAACCTACACAATCAGGTTGTTGATATTGCTGCTACTACTGTTGTTGTTTGTGTGTGTGTGCATTTGTGTGTATGTGTGTGCCTGTTCACTATTCAATATTTGGTATCATACAAAGACTAAAAAAATGAATGCTATAGAATACTATTTTAAAAAACAAATAGGTGTCATGGTGCTCACTTGAGCCCTAGTTCCACCACTGAGTGGAGGAAACAGGAAGATAAGGAGTTGAAATATAGTCTATATATAACCTAAATATAGCCTAAATATAGCGTGAAATATAACAAAGTTAAGGCCAACCTGGACTACAATGAGACCCTGTCTCAAGAACAGGACAACCAAACTAAATAATAAGAGTAAAAGAAAACACTATTTTGTATGCCAACCAACTAAGGCCACATATTATTTCCCAACAAATGCTTAGAAACTTTTGTTTAGAATTTAGAGTTCAGATATGAGTAAGGGTATTCAAAGAATATAAAATTCAGTATTAAAGTCAAAATGTACCCTGGATATAACTCTCCAAGTACACGTGACATGCCATTTTCTGCCATTTCTGGCACTGTGATCCCATTCATTTCTAATCAGTTTAAGAAACTGGTCAACCAGAAGTCCAAACAGGAGAACTGCAAAATACTTTGCTGCCCATTCACAAACATTTCTATGTTTCTCCATCATAGCAATCAAGGATCTACAGTTTTCTACTGTTCAAATTCTGGCTTGTTTTTCTTCTTGCCTGGGCCAATTCCTAAATCCGTGGCCTCTTTGAGAGTCCCATCCTCCAAGACTTTGTCCTACCAGACTTAAGATCAGAGGAAACCTGAGGCCTCCACAGTCCCATGTTCGGCAGACCCCTCTGGTGTAGGAGGTCCTTCTGTCTATGTGTTAACGAATAAAGAAACTGCCTTGGCCTGATAGGGCAGAACTTAGGTAGGCCGAGAAGACAGAACTGAATTCTGGAAGAAAGAAAGCAGAGTTGGAGAGCTGCCATGGAGCCACCAGAGTCAGACATGCTGAATCTCCTGGTAAGCCACTGCCATGTGGTGATATACAGATTCATAGAAATGGGTTAAATCAAGATGTGAGAGATAGCCAATAAGAGGCTAGAGCTAATGGGCCAAACAGTGATTTAATTCATATAATTTCCATGTGGTTATTTTGGGGCTAAGCTAGCCAGGCGGCTGGGATGAACAAGAGGGCCCTCCTTACCACACCCCCCCCATCCAGGATCAGCAAGTGTATATGCGTCCATTAGCATTAATTGTTATGTTGCCAGGGAAGCATAAGAAAGAGGAAGGGTAACACATTGTGGAAATCCACATAAGTATTAAGCGCTGCGTCCATGAAAGATGCCTTATTATACTTTTAACAAATGGACGTCTAACTCATGTAGGTGAAGACACAGTGCACAGGATCAAACGAAGGCAATGTCAAATTATAACATTTCAAAAATCAGGAATGGCAGCAGCTGAAGAGCCCTTTTTAGAAGGTATAAGTCATGTTAGTCCACTTTGAACACCGTTTCCTGCAATGCTCTGGGGTTTTCATGTTTGAAAGGCAGGGTGGGAGCAACTCTGATGTGATTAGAAATGGCCTGGAGCTCGCTTTGAAAATTTAACATTCAGATGGAAAGGAAATGGTAACTTTTCTTCACTTTGATATTTTTGTTCTCTATTTTTGTAACTCTAGCCAGCCGAGACACCAGGAGGAAGTGTGTCTGCTCCGTGACATTACCGGAGCATCACTACTCGACAGTCCTTTAGTGGCTTTCATCCATTCCAGCATCTTTGTGTCTGCAGTTCCTAAGCCACATTATGTCTGTATTCTTTAGACTTATTCGGAGCTTTCTTGATGCTCCATTTGCTTGTTCATTTGTTCATCGAGGTCTTACTGTGCAACAACCCAAGCATTGACCTTTAATACTAAATGTGAACATTCCGGCCAAGCCCAAGACCCAATCTCGTGAGTGACGATGCACTTTCCAGTGCTCTGCAGGTAAAGGCACTTGCTGTCAATCTTTGAGGACCCAAGTTCAATCTCTGGGATGCACATGGTGCAGAGTGAACTCCTGCAAGTTGCCTTCTGCCTTCCGAATGCATTGTGACACACAAACACACACCTGCTCTTAACCAAAGAAAGGCAATTTTAAAACTTTCCCAAAAGGAGCAATGGTAAAAATGAGTCAGATTTGTAAAGGAAAGCATTTGTAAATGAAAGTTTATTTGCAATTATTTTTTAAGAAAAATTTATGTACATGATCATTTTATTTGTATGTTAACCACATGTGTGCAGTACACATGGAGACCAGAGGAGGGTATTAACTGGAGTTACAGATGCTTAAGAGCCACCATGTGGATGCTGGGAATCCAATCTAGACCCTCTGGAAAAGCAGCCAGTGCTCTTAACTTCTGAGACATCTCTCCAGCCCTACATTATAGGAGCCTAAATAAAGGAAGCTTCCTTAAAAGAACAGAGTTCAGAGGCATTTCATGGAAAGAGATGTCCGGAAGAGAACTGAGGAACAGGGAGGCATAGGAGAAGGACGTTTTAGGCAGGAGCTTATCAGAGAGAAAGGGTAGCTTCTAAAGTGTCCTTTTACTCAGGGAATGGTGCTAAAATCGGCAGTGCTGGACTCCAACTTACAAATATATAAGGTAAAGGCTTGGGCAGAAAAAAAATCTGGGTTTACTTTCACCTACTCTCCTTTTTTTTGTGTGTGTGTGAAGCAATTCCCTTGGGTTCATGTCTTGACCTATTTTCTGTTGCTATTTAAAAAAAGAAAGAAAAAAGACCTTAAGACCATGACATTTATATTGAAATTTATTTTTCTCTGGTTTAGAATCTGGCAAGTCAAAGCACACCTTTCCAGTATCTTCTAAGGCTTTCTTGCTGTGTCATAATATACCATAGGGATCACATCATAGCACAGCATAATGAGGCCCAGCAAGGCAGTTCATGTCTCCTGTTCTTGTTTTAAAATCACCAATGCTATTCTAGAAGCTCCATCCTTATGAATTGATTTTATCTCAATGTCTCCAAAATGCCTAATATGTTAATATTTTCATATGGATTTGGGTGTTGGGTTTCTAACTGAGGAACCTAAGGGGCAGGCACCTTCATAACTCACAAAGAGAGTGGATGCATGGAAATAGATGGTCGTTCTTGTGAAACACAAACTGTCTTAAGCTCTCAGGGTGGGTGGAAAGGAGGTTTATCTAGTATTGTTCAAGCTTTATGTGCAGTCTGAGCTGGCAGGAAAGAGGCCTTTGTCCTCTGTTGGCACCCAGCTATTCAGCCTGGAGGAGGCTTCGTCACTGCGGTAGAGAACAAGTGGTTCCAGACCAGATTGGGAGCCAGTCTTTCTCGAGGAGCATAGTGCATTTGCTGGCTGCTGGGGTTTGAACGTGATGTTCATAGACTTATTTGTTTACACATGTGGTCCCCAGATGAGGGAGGGCCCCAGGGAAGAGCCTCACTGTTGGAAGTGGGTCACTAAGAGGGCCCTTGAGGTTTCGTAGCTCAGCCCTGCTTCCAGTCTTCCTTGTGTTTCCTGCCAGTGGTTGCCGAGTGATTAGCCACTTCATGCTTCTTAACCATGCCTGCCCCACCTTAATGGCCTATACCCTGCACGATCTGTAAGCAAAATTGAATTCTTCATCCCATAACTTTTTTCTTACCAAGTCTTTGGTCACAGCAAAGAGAAAAGTAAGTAATGCAGTCACAGGATGGCCAAAAGCAAACCAAGAGCAATGTTCAAATTAGAGAAGGGCGGAGCAATCCCACAATGAGCCTGTTAATTAGAAAACTGGGACTATATGACAATTCTTCTAGATCCAGTGCTTATCCACCCTCCGGATTCATATGGAAAGTGAGTCTACCAAAGGAAGGTAACCTCTGTGGAGGTGATTAGTTTCTGAAGGTTAAGTCCTCAAGAACAGAATAAGTACTCCTGTAGAAGAGGCCACAGGAAGCCATGTAGGTAGCTAGCCCCTTGCACCATGTAGGCATAGGGAAAAGATAACATGTGTGTGAAATGAGGCTGTCTTTAGACATTGTATCTACCAATGTCTTAATCGTGGAGCTCCCATCTCCCAATGCTACACTAAATCAATTTCTGTTGTTTGTATGATATCCAGTTGATGGTCCTTATTTTCATTGTCTGAATGGACTGAATCAGCGAGGAACAGTAGCAAGATCCACAGAGATGAGCCTTTCCTTTGTCAGATATTAATGTTATGATAAAGAAAGAATCGCTGATACTGATGTCCTGCATGTACCTAAGCCATTTGGGGACCTCTCTTTACTTCTGATAGTATGTTTTTAACAATACTTGCACGCAGGGGTTTTTGTACAGAAGAGATCAGAAAGTGTTTACTAGGGTGCATAATGTTTTTACTGATGTAAAGTAAGCCTAACATATGCAATACCATTCCACCCCGTCGCTCTCTACTTTCTAGGTCAAGAATAATCTTGTTTGAAATTCTAGTCATTTACTCAAGTTTTAGCTGAAACTATTGGCTTTAATTCCAAGAGCTTCTTTCGGCTCTTTGTTCGTTTGTGTGTATTATCCTGGCTTTCTTTTATGGATGCAATATCGTTTGTATTTTTCTTAGGATATTAATTATTAAGTTTCTGTTGGTAGTTTACTTTTCTACCACTTTGTCTGTCTCCTCTTTGCCCTTCTTTGTTTCTTTATCTGTTCTGCTTCTAAGTTTCATATCAAGGCTTTCCTCAAATGCCAGCTCTTTCTTAGGTGCCAAATTATAATTAAAAATGAGCCCCAAGTTGGACCTGTTTGTACATTTCTCTTATCCTACCTACTTGCATGGTTGAGGCAGGGGCATCGCAAGTTCAAGGTCCACATGGGAAATTTAGTAAGACTGTGTCTCAATAAATAAGTAGATGACCAAGCGAATAGGAGCAAAGGTAGTGGCACGGTTCCAAGGTGGATTGCTTGTGCAGCCTGTAAAAGGCTTTGTGTTCAGTCCTCAGTATAGCAGGAAGAAAAGGGAGAGGGGTCATAAGAACTGTATGGGGAAGCCTGAGTGAGGTTATCAGTTTATCAGCCTCCCTGTGTGTTTGTTACCATGAGATCATTGTTTTGATAGGGGAGACTCTAATAGCATGCCTATTGTTCAAAGAGTCTTCGGTGCTATGGCACTCTGGGGAAGCTCATGGGCTCTTTCAAAATGATGTATTCAGATTGCTGTAATTTATAATATAATGATGTGATTTTGAGAAATGCAGGAAGAGTCCTGCATAAAAAGCTGGCCGAATCCTGCTCATCACAGAGTCCTCAGGTGTGATTACATTGTCAAGGCGTGCTGCTTGCATTAGAAATGAGAGACACTGTAGCTTTTAAAGGCTGTGAGAACAGGATTGAATTACTGCTCTCATTTAGGTTCACAGACTCACTGGTTAAAACCCCTGCTGTAGGATCTTTCTTCAGAGTGGATTGATTTTTCCAGGAGACAGCTCATCAACCTCCAGCCTCTTATGAACCATGCAGAGAATAAACCTCTGCTCACTGGAAAGGCTTTTCTAATGACCCTTACACCGCACTCCATCTCCGATACATTAGCCATGTCCAAGTTCAGAGACTGTGTGACCAAAGCCCTCTAGGACTCCAAATATCTTCCTGGTGCAGCAGAGGTTCAGAGGGGACCTGGAGAATCCAACTTTTCTTTGATCCTTCAGCAACACTGAAGTATCTAGCTCCAATTTCTGAAAGTGCAGGTATGTCTGCCTGCAAAGAACCAGTGGATTCTAACCTACATAATTCTAGAATTTTATGCACAGATATTCAGGTCTTTAGCTTTTTGCCTCATTGTACTCAGCATTTTGGCATTCTGCCTTTTCTAGACTGAAACAGATACCAGGAGTTGCACTGCTTTTCAGATTTCCGAATGTTATTGTTCCATCTGCTGTCTTCATTTTGTCCTTGAGTGTGTTTGTTTGTTTAATTATTTTGCCATCCGAGCTTGGTGAAGATTCTGGGGGAATTATAGGTAGACATTTGCATTCAGTTGACACAAAGTAATCTAAAGCCTGGTGCATTTATAAATAACTTATTTTTAAAAATCACACCTGAATTGTATTCCTGTCCCAAGTAGGAGTTTATCTCTTCCTCTGTGGTTTAGTAGAAAATTAAATGGGAAACAGGCACAATGCATTGTAGGAGACCAAATGCAGGAGGAAGTTGGAGGTGAGCCAAACCACCAACCCAGACTCACATGGAACAAAAAAAAAAATGCTCAGGAACAAGGTTTTCAAAGTAATACATAAGAGTTTCCTTTCGTTTTTAAAATTACAATATTTTAATTAATTCTTTTCAAAATTGGGTGTGTTCATGTGACACATCCCTAGACTGGGGTTCTGACTGGCTTGGTCTTCTGCTAGTCTTGTGCAGGCAACTGCTCCAGTTCATGAGCAGTGCATTGTCATAAGCAACAGACACTATTTTGCCCTGGTCTTCCCTGACCACTGGCTCTTACATACTATCTGCCCCTTCTTCCTTAATGGCTACTAAACACAGGGACTGTGACACAGTTCCATTTTTAAAAGGAGAAACAGACAAAATTATCCAGTAGACCATTCCTAAAAGAAGAATGCAAGTTCTTCAAGAAGAGGGGAAATTATACCAGATAAAAGTTCAGATTAATTTTGTTGGTTCTCTGGTACTCGGAAACTTGCTGGCAAAGTGCTTACCCACTGGGCTACCTTCATAGTCTCAACATTTAGATATTCATTCAATAAAATAATTATGCCTGCTCAAATTTAAATGATAGCATGAGTAACACGTTATGTGAAAACCATTGTATAAATTACGGAGAGGGTGTAAAAGATTTATAAGAAAGCCATTATGCTTTACAAGAAGTCATGGAACATTAACTTTCAATATGCTGAAAAATTAATGATACTATATTATAATCTATAGATCATTACCGAAATAATCACAGAAAGAAATAATCAGATAAAATAGAATCCCCAAAGCAATTTCAATGGTTTCAAATGTGGCAGGAGAAAGGCAACCAGGAAACACAAAGCAAACATAAAATGCATAGTGGGCCAGTAGGTCCAACCACAACAACAATTACACCGACTGGAAATGACGAATGTCAGTTAAAAGGTATGGAATGCCATAGAAAGTTTTAAAAGCACACGTTATTTGCTGTCTAGATGCCTGGTACTTTATGGAAACTCAGGGAAATGAACTCTGAATAAAAAGACTCATTTGGAAGCTGGGAAGATAAAATACTATTCTCTACCACAAAAGTTGGATAAAGTAGGAGAAAAAAAGGGGAAGGAGGGGAGGGGAAGGAGAGAGAGAAGGAGTCGGAGAGGGGGGAGGGAGACAGGAGGGTACAGGAGGGAAAGAGGAGGAAGAAGGGAAAGGGGTAGAGAGAGGGAGAGGGGAAGAATGTTTTCCTAGTAAAGCAAGAGTGATGTAAATTTTGAACATCAACCATTTAAAGCACTTTCCCAGAGAACTAAAGGTGAGCTCTTAGATCGATGCAAAGCGGCACTTGAAGTTCTTCCTCCTTTCTAAGAGGCCCAGGGCATCATATCCAGAAGCTAGCTGCATCAGATAATTCCCTCTGCCCACTAAGGAGGCTCAGTTACATGGTTAAGGTCACACTTAACTGAACCTCTTTCCCCAGGTTCCATAACAAGACAGACTGTCTTACCTAACAAGTTCTATTCAACATGTCCAAATAATGAAGGTGAGACAAAAAGGAAAAGACATATGCTAGAAAGGGGAAAGGAAAGTCCTATTTTATATGGTATATATGTATATTACATAGAATAGATAGTAGGAAAATATACAGATAATGCACAAAGAATCTTATCAATGAGCCAAATCATTCATCAAAGCACAAGGTTAATTTAATAAGGTTGTTGCATACACAATACGCAAAACCATTGCACTTTTATAATCTAGCGGCAATTAGGAACTACAGTTTTCTGTATTAGCATGTTAAGAAACAAATTAATATACCAAATTAGTAATGCATATAGTTTATGTTGTTATGTTGTACTTTAAACCTTATAATTAAATTTTAAAATAAGGAGTTTTTAAAAGAAAACAACAACAGTATTTCAAAAAGGCAAAGTTTTAGTTACTTATATAATGAGTGACAGTGTAAACAACATATTCAACTAATTTATTCAAAGATCCAATACTGTTTCTTTCTATCAAAGGAATTCATAGTTTGTTTCAAAATTTAGAAGTTTTGGGTTGAGAGATAGCTCAGTCAGCAGAGTGCCTGCCATAGAGGATGGGGTTCTGATTTTGGTTTCTAAGACTCTAGTAAAAAGGGAGCCATCATGGAGTGAGCTGTACTTCCAGTGCTGGTGAGGTGGAGATAGGGTGATCTCAGGGGCATGCTTCCAGTCGGTGGAGACTAATTGGCAAAATCTGGGCCATTGAGAGTCCCTGTCTCAAACAGCAAAGTGCTTACAAGGTTGGCTTCTGTCCTTAAGGCACAAGCATGCAGTGCACAGGCAGACTTGCACCCAAAAGAACTTTCTTTCCCACCCCACCCCCAGACTGCATTCTCTCTCATTTACTCCTTCATGAATAAACATTTCAGACTTAAAAGAAGGAGCCCTGTTTCAGGGGCTATGTCTTTCCTTGGTATCACTCGAATGAGCTCATTTTGCACTCTAGGCAGAATAAGGACTGATTTTGCACGTGACCAGTTGATTGGCTGAGAGTTGGGCAGTTGCATACCCTTCAAGATAAACAGAAAAATGTCTATCCTGGGACAGCGAGGCACTCTATTACAACTCAAATTTTTATTAAGTGAAGGCTATTGACTGAAGATTAGAAAACAACCGATGGTTACTCAGCCACAAGTGCTGACTGACTGGAAGACGTTTAATTGCAATTTAAACTTGCGAATACTTAGAAATAATTTGACACATTAGCATTATCAGTGCATTTGTAGCTC